>NC_052310.1:74001367-74143884 GCF_016432855.1 Salvelinus namaycush
GGATGAAATTGGTGACCGTGGGGGGTCCATGACGTTCATTATCCATTCAAAGACGAGGAAGTGGTACTGATCCAAAACACTACAGTTTGACCCCACTGCCCAAACCTTTTCCCCCTCTTCTCTTCTCTTCTCTTCTCTTCCATCCCTCTATCCCTCTCTCCTCTCTGGGTGTACAGAGGTTATAGAACCCAGATTCCCCTCTGGAGTGGTACTTAGATCTCCTGTAAGTTCACTGTCAAACGTGTACTATGGCCGTTTGACCAGATGTACATGTTTACACCATCCAGATGAAATCCATCAGATCTCTACACTGAGCCTGTATCCTTATATACCCTCATATACCCTTAGGTTGGAATCTTTACACAAGATCACTGTCCACATATTGACTATGCTCCCATTATTTGAATGGCTTTCGATGCCTTGTTTCCCGCTACTTATAACGCAGATAATTGAGATTCTCAAAATTAGTCTTTAGACTTCATTTTCGTCTTTACTCTATCTCACCTTAAAACCACAGTACAACCACTAGACTGGCCCCTGAACAGATTCCACAACAGATTGACGAAACAATTAATTTCCCCTCCTAATGACGTTAATTTGTTTTTCTAACATGGAGGTGAACCATCCCCATCCTAATCAGCCCATTACAGTGGAATTGTGTTTTTTTGTTTTGCTGGATTCAGGTTTTTTTGGGGGTGGTTTCGGTTGGGTGGGGAGGGGGGGATTTTGATAACTCCTAACTCCTGATACAGATGAAAAAACAGCTGTCAGAACCAGCTCATCCCCCTGTTATTCTCCTGTTATTCTCCTGTTATTCCCCTGTTATTCCCCTTTTATTCTCCTGTTATTCCCCTGTTATTCCCCTTTTATTATACTGTTATTCTCCTGTTATTCCCCTGTTATTCCTCTGTTATTCTCCTGTTATTCCCCTGTTATTCCCCTTTTATTCTCCTGTTATTCCCCTGTTATTCTCCTGTTATTCCCCTGTTATTCCCCTTTTATTCTCCTGTTCTTCCCCTTTTATTCTCCTGTTATTCTCCTGTTATTCCCCTGTTATTCCCCTTTTATTCTCCTGTTATTCCCCTGTCATTCCCCTTTATTCTCCTGTTATTCCCCTGTTATTCCCCTTTTATTCTCCTGTTATTCTCCTGTTATTCTCCTGTTATTCCCCTGTTATTCCCCTTTTTTTCTCCTGATATTCCCCTGTTATTCCCCTTTTATTCTCCTGTTAGTCCCCCGTTATTCGCCCATTATTCTCCTGTTATTCCCCTGTTATTCTCCGGTTTTTCCCCTGTTATTCTCCTGTTATTCCCCTGTTATTCTCCTGTTATTCCCCTGTTATTCTCCTGTTATTCCCCTGTTATTCTTCTGTTATTCCCCTGTTATTCTCTTGTTATTCTCTTGTTATTATCCTGCTATTGTCCTGTTATTCCCCTGTTATTCTCCTGTTATTCCCCTGTTATTCTCCTGTTATTCTCCTGTTATTCCCCTGTTATTATCCTGTTCTTCTCCTGTTATTCTCTTGTTATTCCTTGTTATTCACCTGCTGTTGTCCTGTTATTCTCCTGTTATTCAACTGTTATTCTTCTGTTTTCCCCCGCTATTCCCCTGTTATTCTCCTGTTGTTTCCGTGCTATTCTCTTGTTATTCTCCTGTTATCCCCTGTTATTCACCTGTTATTCCCATGTTATTCTCCTGTTATTCTCCTGCTATTCCCCTGTTATTATCCTGTTATTCTCCTGTTATTCTCCTGTTATTCCCCTGTTATTCTCCTGTTATTCTCCTGTTATTATCCTGTTATTTCCCTGTTATTCTCCTGCCATTGTCCTGTTATTCCCCTGTTATTCTCCTGTTATTCCCCTGTTATTATCCTGTTATTCTCCTGTTATTCCCCTGTTATTATCCTGTTCTTCTCCTGTTATTCTCTTGTTATTCTCTTGTTATTCTCCTGCTATTGTCCTGTTATTCTTTTGTTATTCACCTGTTATTCTTCTGTTTTTCCCCCGCTATTCCCCTGTTATTCTCCTGTTGTTCCCGTGCTATTCTCTTGTTATTCCCCTGTTATTCCCCCGTTATTCTAATTTTATTCCCTTTGTTATTCTCCTTTAATTCCCCTGTTATTCTCCTGTTATTCTCCTGCTATTCTCTTGTTATTCTCCTGTTATTCTCCTGTTCTTCTCCTGTTATTCTCTTGTTATTCTCTTGTTATTCTCCTGTTATTCACCTGTTATTCTTCTGTTTTTCCCCCGCTATTCTCCTGTTATTCCACTGTTATTCCCCCGTTATTCTAATTTTATTCCCTTTGTTATTCTCCTTTAATTCCCCTGTTATTCCCCTGTTATTCTCTTGTTATTCTCCTGTTTTACTGTTTATGCTGTTGTGTGTCTTCCAATCCTCCCGTTTAATTAAAACAAATAATGATGAAATAACATTTAAAGCTGAAAGGATTTCAAAGAAACTTTGAACCTGTTGCTAATCCCCTTACTTCTGCTGGTGGTGCTCTTCTGGTTTAGCTGAGCTGGTTCATCTAGAAAGTGTGGATGCGTTTCAGCAATTGATTGGATTAGGTGAGCTTTAATCTTTTGGTTTATTATCTAATATAATACCTGGGAGAAATCAAATAGAATGGAATCATAATAATACAGCTGGCCAATCACTGGGTGCTGACTGGCTGACTGACTTACTGGTTGACTGACTTACTGGCTGAATGGCTGACTGGCTGACTGGCTGACTGGCTGACTGGCTGACTGGTTGAATGGCTGACTGGCTGACTGGCTGACTGACTTACTGGCTGACTGGCTGACTGGCTGACTGGCTGACTGGCTGACTGGCTTACTGGTTGAATGGCTGACTGGCTGACTGGCTGACTGGCTTACTGGCTGAATAGCTGACTGGCTTACTGGCTGAATGACTGACTGGCTTACTGGCTGAATGGCTAGCTGACTGGCTAGCTGACTGGCTGACTGGCTGACTGGCTGGCTGGCTGGCTGACTGGTTGACTGGTTGACTGGCTGACTGGTTGACTGGCTGACTGGCTAGCTGACTGGCTGACTGGATGAATGACTGACTGGCTGAATGGCTGACTGGCTGGCTGGCTGGCTGGCTGGCTGACTGACTGGTTGAATGGCTGACTGGTTTGCTGGCTGACTGGCTGACTGGATGAATGGCTGACTGGCTGAATGGCTGACTGGCTGACTGGTTGACTGGCTGACTGGCTAGCTGACTGGCTGACTGGATGAATGACTGACTGGCTGAATGGCTGACTGGCTGGCTGGCTGGCTGGCTGACTGACTGGTTGAATGGCTGACTGGTTTGCTGGCTGACTGGCTGGCTCGCTGACTGGCTAGCTGACTGGCTGACTGGATGAATGGCTGACTGGCTGAATGGCTGACTGGCTGACTGGTTGACTGGCTGACTGGCTAGCTGACTGGCTGACTGGATGAATGACTGACTGGCTGAATGGCTGACTGGTTTGCTGGCTGACTGGTTGACTGGCTGAATGGCTGACTGGCTGGCTGGCTGACTGGTTGACTGGCCGACTGGCTGAATGGCTGGCTGACTGACTGGCTGACTGGGTAGCTGACTGGCTGACTGGCTTACTGGCTGAATGGCTGACTGGCTGAATGGCTGACTGGTTGAATGGCTGACTGGTTTGCTGGCTGACTGGATTAACGGCTGACTGGCTGGCTGGCTGACTGACTGGTTGAATGGCTGACTGGTTTGCTGGCTGACTGGTTGACTGGCTGACTGGCTAGCTGACTGGCTGACTGGATGAATGGCTGACTGGCTGAATGGCTGACTGGTTGACTGGCTGACTGGCTAGCTGACTGGCTGACTGGATGAATGACTGACTGGCTGAATGGCTGGCTGGCTGGCTGGCTGGCTGACTGACTGGTTGAATGGCTGACTGGTTTGCTGGCTGACTGGTTGACTGGCTGGCTGGCTGACTGGCTAGCTGACTGGCTGACTGGATGAAAGGCTGACTGGCTGAATGGCTGACTGGCTGACTGGTCAACTGGCTGACTGGCTAGCTGACTGGCTGACTGGATGAATGACTGACTGGCTGAATGGCTGACTGGCTGGCTGGCTGGCTGGCTGACTGACTGGTTGAATGGCTGACTGGTTTGCTGGCTGACTGGTTGACTGGCTGAATGGCTGACTGGCTGGCTGGCTGACTGGTTGACTGGACGACTGGCTGAATGGCTGGCTGACTGACTGGTTGACTGGCTGACTGGCTAGCTTACTGGCTTACTGGCTGAATGGCTGACTGGCTGAATGGCTGACTGGTTGAATGGCTGACTGGTTTGCTGGCTGACTGGTTGACTGGATTAACGGCTGACTGGCTGGCTGGCTGACTGGCTGGCTGACTTGTTGACTGGCTGACTGGCTAGCTGACTGGCTGACTGGATGAATGGCTGACTGGTTGAATGGCTGACTGGCTGGCTGGCTGGCTGGCTGACTGGCTGACTGGCTGGCTGACGGGGTGACTGGCTTACTGCTTGACTTGCTGACTGGCTGACTGGCTTACTGGCTGAATGGCTGACTGGCTGACTGGCTGACTGGCTTACTGGCTGACTGGCTTACTGGCTAGCTGACTGGCTGACTGACTGGCTGACTGGCTGACTGGTTGACTGGCTAGCTGACTGGCTGGATGACTGGATGACTGGCTAACTGGCTGACTGACAGGGTGGCTGGCTAACTGGCTGATTGACTGACTGACTGACTGACTGGCAGGCTGGCTGACTGACTGGCTGACTGGAGAGAGAAGAGCAGAGTGGCCAGAGCTCGGATTTCAGCCTGGCCACAGCACTTTGTACAGTGTTTGTATTTGCGAACAATGTAACTTAACTGTACATAAAGTAACTGTACGCAATGGATTAAACGGTAAAACTGTTTGAAGATTTCTACAGTTAAATACACCAACACATTGTACAAAATGCAATTCCCTTTGCCATAAAGTGTCGTATGCAAGCATACACATAAGTAATTATAAATATATAAATATGCATAAACCTGATTCAGAAAAGTACTGTTTATACAATTTTAACATACAGGTGAACTTTTCAAATACAAAGGTTTTTCTACAGTTTTTAATAAGAGATTTACAGTCTCTCTCTGTCTCTCTGTCTCTCTCTCTTTATCAATTCAATTATTTTTCAAATGGCTTTAAAGGCATGGGAAACGCATGTTTACATTGCCAAAGCAAGTGAGATAGATAATAAACAAAAGTGAAATAAACAATATAATATTAACAGTTAACCTGTTGAGGACAGAGGGCGCTGTTTTCACTTTGGGGGAAAATCGTGCCCAATTTAAACGGCCTCGTACTCAATTCTTGCTCGTACAATATGCATATTATTATTACTATTGGATAGAAAACACTCTCTAGTTTCTAAAACCGTTTGAATTATATCTGTGAGTAAAACAGAACTCATTTTGCAGCAAACTTCCATACAGGAAGTGGAAAATCTGAAATCGATGCTCTGTTCTAGGGCCTGCCTATAAATGTCCTTGATATTTATTAGTATACATGCACTTCATACGTCTTCCACTAGATGTCGACAGGCAGTGAGAGAAGAAATGGAGTGTATAACTTGATCTGGGGTCGAATAAAAGCTCTTGGCATGACGTGTCACCAGTTTCCTGTTTTCTGGAGCGCGCGAGAAGGGACCTGGTATTGCCTTCTGAAAAGCTGTCGTTATAGACGACTAATATCTCCGGCTTTGATTTTATTTGATAAATGTGACAATATCATCGTAAAGTATGTTTTTTCAATATAGTTTTATTAGATTATTGAAATTTATTCGGGACGTTAGGCGTGTTGCGTTGTGTGCCTTTGTTCAGGAAGGAGAGCTTCACGCTACTTTGCTAGCTTTCCGTGCTAATTGACTGGAGAAGAGGACATTCTAAAACCAAACAACGATTGTTCTGGACAAAGGACCCCTTGTACAACATTCTGATGGAAGATCATCAAAAGTAGGACCCATTTTATGATGCTATTTCACATATCTGTCGAACATGTGAAATAGTAGTTTGCGCCCAGATTTTGGGCACTCTCTCGCTATAACTAAGCTGGATGTCGTAATGAAGTTATTTTTAGAATTCTAACACGGCGATTGCATTAAGAACTAGTGTATCTATCATTTCCTATACAACATGTATTTTTTAGTTATGTTTATGAACGGTTATTTGGTCAGAATAGTTGAGTGTCAGAAAAAGTGTCAGAAAAATATCCGGACGTTGTGGGAAAAAGATGCTACGTTAGCACAATGTATAACCACTGATTTCAGCTCTAAATATGCACATTTTCGAACAAAACATAAGTGTATGTATAACCTGATGTTATAGGACTGTCATCTGATGAAGCTTATCAAGGTTAGTCAAAAATTATATATCTTTTGCTGGTTTGTTACGATCGCTAACTTTTGCTACTGGGAAATGGCTTGTGTTTCTGGCTATTGTGGTAAGCTAATATAACGCTATATTGTGTTTTCGCTGTAAAACACTTAAGAAATCGGAAATATTGGCTGGAATCACAAGATGCCTGTCTTTCATTTGCTGTACACTATGTATTTTTCAGAAATGTTTTATGATGAGTATTTAGGTATTTGACGTTGGTGTCTGTAATTATTCTGGCTGCTTTCGGTGCAATTTCTGATTGTAGCTGCAATGTAAACTATGATTTATACCTGAAATATGCACATTTTTCGAACAAAACATAGATTTATTGAATAACATGTTATAAGACTGTCACCTGATGAAGTTGTTTGTTGGTTAGTTTGGTTGGTTCTTGGTTAGTTAGGTTGGCTTTGTGCATGCTACCTGTGCTGTGAAAAATGTCTGTCCTTTTTTGTATTTGGTGGTGAGCTAACATAAATATATGTGGTGTTTTCGCTGTAAAACATTTTAAAAATCGGACATGTTGGCTGGATTCACAAGATGTGTACCTTTCATTTGCTGTATTGGACTTGTTAATGTGTGAAAGTTAAATATTTCTAAAAAATATATTTTGAATTTCGCGCCCTGCACTTGAAGTGGCTGTTGTCATATTGTGGCCGGGCCTCGGGCTTGCAGCCAGAAGAAGTTAACATTAACTTCTTGAGCCTATGGGGGCGCCATTTCGACTTTGTAAAAATGAGTTCCCAAATTAAACTGCCTCGTACTCAATTCTTGCTCGTACAATATGCATATTATTATTACTATTGGATAGAAAACACTCTCTAGTTTCTAAAACCGTTTGAATTATTTCTCTGAGTGAAACAGAACTCATTCTGCAGCACATTTCCTGTCAGGGAGTGAGATTTCAGAAATCGAGGTCCCTGTTCTGAGGTCAGTTTATAAGTCCCCATGTAAGCCATCGGGCTACATGCACTGCATACGTCTTCCTCTAGATGTCAGTAAGCGGGGAGAATTTGAATGGAGTGGATTGCGCAATCTGGGACCTTATATAAGACCGTGGAACGGAAGTACCGTCCTTTTCAACGGTGCGCCTGGCGCAAGAAGACATCACAATGGCGTCCTGCAAACGCTTTCGTTTTAGTAGTTCTATATCTCCGGTCATGTTTTTATTTGTTATAGGTGTTAAAGACATCATAAGGTAGTTAATTTAAACCGACTTATAGCAGTTTATAGCAGTTTATTGCGATTTTCTGGGATTTCTTTGTCATGCGCTTTCACGAGTTGGACACCTCTCCAGTTGGTGGCTAACATTAGCGGCTATTTCGACCGGACAAGAGGACATCTTTCAACCCAAAGACGATTGTTCTGGAGAAAGGACACCTTGCCCAAGATTCTGATGGAAGCTCAGCTAATAGTAAGCAGTCTTTATGCTGTTAATTCGTACTTATGTTGACAAATGTCAGATAATAATTCCGCCATGAATTATGGTGCGGTCTCGCTTTAGCGCACGCTGTATTGCGCAGTAACGTTAATTTTAAAAATCTAACCCAGCGATTGCATTAAGAACTAATTTGCACTAATTTATCTTTCATTTGCTGTCCAACTTGTATTTTTTAGTCAAGTTTATGAATAGTTTTCGATTAGAATAGGTGCCTTTCCCAAGATTTCTCCTGACATTTTCTTTGCAGCTTGGCTACTTTTCTCATTGTATAACCACGATTTGTGCCGCTAAATATGCACATTTTCGAACAAACTCTATATGCATTGTGTAATATGATGTTATAGGACTGTCATCTGAAGAATTCTGAGAAGGTTAGTGAAAAAATTAATATCTTTTGGTGGTTTATACGTAATCGCTATGTTTGGCTTGAATCAATGCTGTTGTGATGTTTGCTATTGTGGTATGCTAATATAACGCTATATTGTGTTTTCGCTGTAAAACACTTAGAAAATCTGAAATATTGTCTGGATTCACAAGATCTGTGTCTTTCAATTGCTGTACGCTGTGTATTTTTAAGAAATGTTTTATGATGAGTAATTAGGTAATACACGTTGCTCTCTGTAGTTATTCTAGTCGCTTTGGTGAGAGTTGTGATGGTGGCTGCAATGGTAAACTCTGATTTATACCTGAAATATGCAAATTTTTCTAACAAAACATATGCTATACAATAAATATGTTATCAGACTGTCATCTGATGAAGTTGTTTCTTGGTTAGTGGCTATTTATATCTTTATTTGGTCGAATTTGTGATAGCTACTGATGGAGTAAAAAACTGGTGGAGTAAAAAAAGTGGTGTCTTTTGCTAACGTGGTTAGCTAATAGATTTACATATTGTGTCTTCCCTGTAAAACATTTTAAAAATCAGAAATGATGGCTGGATTCACAAGATGTGTATCTTTCATCTGGTGTCTTGGACTTGTGATTTAATGATATTTAGATGCTAGTATTTACTTGTGACGCTATGCTAGGCTATGCTAGTAGCTTTTCTACTGATGGGGGTGCTCCCGGATCCGGGTTTGGGAGGTGTTAGAGGTTAAAGTTACAAAGGATTAGAGACTATTCAAATATAATATTATTCCTATATACAGTGTTGTAACAATTTGCAAATATCTAAAATACAAAAGGGAAGATAAATAAACATAAATATGGGCTGTATTTACAATGGTGTTTGTTCTTCACTGGTTGCCCTTTTCTTGTGGCAACAAATCACAAATCTTGCTGCTGTGATTGCGCTGTAACGGCTGTCGTCGGTGGAAGAAGGTGAGGACCAAAGTGCAACGTGGTTAGTGTTCATCTTATTTAATAATAATCCAAAAACTGAACACTTCAAATTACAAAACAACAAAGTGAAAACCGAAACAGTTCTGTCTGGTGCAGACACACAAAGACTGAAAACAACCACCCACAAAACCCAACAGAAAACAGGCTACCTAAATATGGTTCCCAATCAGGGACAACGATTGACAGCTGCCTCTGATTGAGAACCATATCAGGCCAAACACAGAAATAGAAAATCATAGAAAAACTAACATAGACAACCCACCCAACTCACGCCCTGAGCATACTAAAACAAAAGACAAAACAAAGGAACTAAGGTCAGAACGTGACAGTACCCACCCCCCCCAAGGTGCGGACTCCGGCCGCAAAACCTGAACCTATAGGGGAGGGTCTGGGTGGGCATCTGTCCGTGGTGGCGGCTCTGGCGCTGGACGTGGACCCCACTCCACCATAGTCTTAGTCCGCTTCTGTGGCCTCCTAGGAACGGTGACCCTCGCCGCCGACCTTGGCTTGGGAACCCTAATAAATGGGCCCACGGAACTGAGGGACGCCACTGGACTGAAGGACGCCTCTGGATTGAGGGGCAGCTCCGGACTGAGGGGCAGCTCCGGACTGAGGGGCAGCTCCGGACTGAAGGGCAGCTCCGGACTGAAGGGCAGCTCCGGACTGAGGGGTAGCTCCGGACTGAGGGGTAGCTCCGGACTGAAAGGCAGCTCCGGCCTGAAGGGCAGCTCCGGACTGAAGGGCAGCTCCGGGTTGAAGGGCAGCTCAGGACTGAGGGGTAGCTCAGGACTGAGGGGTAGCTGAGGACTGAGGGGTAGCTCAGGACTGAAAGGCAACTCCGGACTGAAGAGCAGCTCCAGACTGGCAAGCGGCTCTGGCAGCTCCTGACTGGCGGACGGCTCTGGCAGCTCCTGACTACCGGGCGGCTCTGGCGGCTCCTGACTGGCGGGTTGCTCTGGCGGCTCCTGACTGGCGGGCGGCTCTGGCGGCTCCTGACTGGCGGGCGGCTCTGGCGGCTCCTGACTGGCGGGCGGCTCTGGCGGCTCCCTTGACTGGCGGGTGGCTCTGGCGGCTCCTGACTGGCGGTCGGCTCTGGCGGCTCCTGACTGGCGGGCGGTTCTGGCGGCTCCTGACTGACGGGCGGCTCTAGCGGCTCCTGACAGACGGGCGGCTCTAGCGGCTCAGGACAGACGGGCGGCTCTGACGGCTCAGTACAGACGGGCGGCTCTGACGGCTCAGGACAGACGGGCGGCTCAGGCGGCGCTGGACAGACGGGCAGCTCAGGCGGCGCTGGACAGACGGGCAGCTCAGGCGGCGCTGGACAGACGGGCAGCTCAGGCGGCGCTGGACAGACGGGAGACTAAGGCCTGCTGAGGCGCACAGTAGGCCTGGTGCGTGGTGCCGGAACTGGTGGTACCGGGCTGGGGACACGCACCACTGGGCGAGTGCGAGTAGCAGGAACAGGGCATACTGGACCCTGGAGGCGCACAGTAGGCCTGGTGCGTGGTGCCGGAACTGGTGGTACCGGGCTGGGGACACGCACCACTGGGCGAGTGCGGGGAGCAGGAACAGGGCATACTGGACCCTGGAGGCGCACAGTAGGCCTGGTGCATGGTGCCAGAACTGGTGGTACCGGGCTGGGAACACGCACATCAGGGCGAGTGCGGGGTGCTGAAACTGGAGGCCTGGTACGTGGCGCCGCCACCGGAGGGCTGGTGCGTGGGACTGCCACGGGAGGACTGGTTCATGGAGAAGGCACCGGATAGACCGGACCGTGGAGGCGCACTACAGGTCTCGAGCACCGAGCCTGCCCAAACCCTACCTGGCTGAATACTCCCCGTAGCCATGCCAGTGCGGCGAGGTGGAATAAGCCGCACTGGGCTATGTACACGTACAGGAGACACCATGCGTAGGGCTGGTGCCATGTACCCCGGCCCGAGGAGACGCACTGGAGACCAGATGCGTAGAGCCGGTTTCATGGCACCTGGCTCAATGCCCAATCTAGCCCGGCCGAGACGAGGTGCTGCTATGTACCGCACCGGGCTATGCACACGTACTGGAGACACCGTGCGCTCTCCCGCATAACACGGTGTCTGCCCGTAAGCTCGCTCTCCATGGTAAGCACGGGGAGTTGGCTCAGGTCTCCTACCTGGCTTAGCCACACTCCCCGTGTGCCCCCCACCAAGACATTTTTGGGACTGCCTCTCTGGCTTCCAGCCGCGTTTTCGTGCAGCCTCCTCATACCGCCGCCTCTCCGCTTTCACTGCCTCCAGCTCAGCCTTTGGGCGGCGATATTCACCAGCCTGTACCCAGGGTCCCTTTCCGTCCAGAATTTCCTCCCAGGTCCAGGAATCCTGCGATCGCTGCTGCTGCTGCTGCCCGTTACCACGCTGCTTAGTCCTTTTTTGGTGGGTGGTTCTGTAACGGCTGTCGTCGGTGGAAGAAGGTGAGGACCAAGGTGCAGCGTGGTAAGTGTTCATGATATTTAATAATAATCAAAACTGAACACTGAATAACAAAACAACAAAGAAACAACCGAAAACAGTTCTATCTGGTGCAGACACACAAAGACTGAAAACAACCACCCACAAAACCCAACAGAAAACAGGCTACCTAAATATGGTTCCCAATCAGGGACAACGATTGACAGCTGCCTCTGATTGAGAACCATATCAGGCCAAACACAGAAATAGAAAATCATAGAAAAACTAACATAGACAACCCACCCAACTCACGCCCTGACCATACTAAAACAAAAGACAAAACAAAGGAACTAAGGTCAGAACGTGACATGCGCTCTGTGGAATTTCACCCAATAGCTATAGGAGTTTATCGAAATTGGGTTTGTTTTCTAATTCTTTGTTGGTCTGTGTAATCTGAGGAAAATATGTGTCTCTAATATGGTCATACATTTGGCAGGTTAGGAAGTGCAGCTCAGTTTCCACCTCATTTTGTGGGCAGTGTGCACATAGCCTGTCTTCTCTTGAGATCCATGTCTGTCTACAGCAGTCTTCTCAATAGCAATTCCTGGGGCTTTGTGGGTTCTGTTTGTGTTTGTGAACAGAGCCCCAGTACCAGCTTGCTTAGGGGACTCTTCTCCAGGTTAATCTCTCTGTTGGTGATTACTTTTGTATGGAAGGGTTGAAAATCGCTTCCATTTAGGTGGTTGTAGAGTTTAACCTCTAATTCCTCCCAATCCCGGATCCGGGAGCACCCCCATCAGTAAAAAAGCTGACTAGCATAGCCTAGCATAGCGTCACAAGTAAATACTAGCATCTAAATATCATTAAATCACAAGTGTAAGACACCAGATGAAAGATACACATATTTTTTTTAAATATTTAACTTTCACACATTAACAAGTCCAATACAGCATATGAAAGGTACACATCTTGTGAATCCAGCCATCATTTCTGATTTTTAAAATGTTTTACAGGGAAGACACAATATGTAAATCTATTAGCTAACCACGTTAGCAAAAGACACCACTTTTTTTACTTCACCATTTTTTTCCTGCATAGGTAGCTATCACAAATTTGACCAAATAAAGATATAAATAGCCACTAACCAAGAAACAACTTCATCAGATGACAGTCTGATAACATATTTATTGTATAGCATATGTTTTGTTAGAAAAATGTGCATATTTCAGGTATAAATCATAGTTTACCATTGCAGCCACCATCACAACTCTCACCAAAGCGACTAGAATAACTACAGAGAGCAACGTGAATTACCTAAATACTCATCATAAAACATTTCTGAAAAATACACAGCGTACAGCAAATGAAAGACACAGATCTTGTGAATCCAGCCAATATTTCAGATTTTTTAAGTGTTTTACAGCGAAAACACAATATAGCATTATATTAGCTTACCACAATAGCCAGAAACACAAGCAATTTACCAGCAGCAAAGGTTAGCGATCGTAACAAACAAGCAAAAGATATATAATTTTTGACTAACCTTCATAAACTTCTTCAGGTGACAGTCCTGTAACATCATATTACACAATGCATATAGGGTTTGTTCGAAAATTTGCATATTTAGCGGCACAAATCGTGGTTATACAATGTGATTAGTAGGCAAACTTCAAGCAATCTGTCCGGCGCCATCTTGGAGAGGCACCTAATCTAATCAATAACTAATCATAATCTTGATTAAAAAATACAGGTTGGACAGCAAATGAAAGATACATTAGTTCTTAATGCAACCGCTGTGTTAGATTTTTAAAATTAACGTTACTACTACATACAGCGTGCGCTAAAGCGAGACCGCACCGAAATTCATGGCGGAATTATTGTTTAACATTTTTCAACATAAATACGAATTAACAGCATAAAGACTTCTTACTATTTGACGAGCTTCCATCAGAATCTTGGGCAAGGTGTCCTTTCTCCAGAACAATCGTCTTTTGGTTGAAAGATGTCCTCTTCTCCTGTAGAATTAGCAGCTAACGCTAGCTATGTGCCGGAGAGGTGTCCAACTCGTGATAGCACGTGACAAAGAAATTCCAGAAAATCGCAATAAACTGATATAAACTGCTATAAGTCGGTTTAAATTAACTTCCTTATGATGTCTTTAACACCTATAACGAATAAAAACATGACCGGATATATCTAAGGCCTATAACCGGAGCGTTCTACAGCCACAGCCAGATGTCCTTCCTGCGTCAGAGCGAAGTGAACAAAGGCCGGACACTTTTTTCCCAGGCCATTTATAACCTCTCAGTTCTGCCTAGCAACCCCATTTCAACTCTCACTATTCGCTGACACCCAGGGGAAGACGTATGCAGTGCATCTCAACCAATAGAAGACAGGCAAATTAATAAACTGACCTGGAAACAGCTTGCAGTTTTCAGCATTCTCACATCCTCATAGGAAAAGTGCTCCAACTCCTGTTCTGTTTCACTCACAGATATAATTCAAACGGTTTTAGAAACTAGAGAGTGTTTTCTATCCAATAGTAATAATAATATGCATATTGTACGAGCAAGAATTGAGTACGAGGCAGTTTAATTTGGGAACGAAATTATTACAAAGTGCAAATAGCACCCCCTATTGACAAGAAGTTAACTTCTTAGGGCTGCAAGCCCGATGCCGGTACAACATCCGGGGAAATTTCATAATGACTAACTAATATACAACGTCGTAACATGAAACATTCTTGAAAATGCAAGTGTCTTACATGCTTCAAAAGATTAGAATCTTGGTAATCAAACTACGTTTTCCGATTTAAAATAGCTATTACAGAGAACAAATGCCATGCTTTTGTTTGAGAAGAGCGATCAACAACAACAAACATTTTCCGCCATGACACGTTTGACAAATTCACATCTGAAGGTAAAATTATGACTTACATTCTGATATCTTGCGCGTATGTCTCTTCCCGAGGGTCCCAGTGATCAAACAAAGTGCCGTTTTCTTTGATAAAATCCATTTTTGTAGTCTAAAACGAAACATTTAGGATAACGTTTGCCTCGCGATTTCCATCTCTATCTACTTTTTACGGCGCATTCGACGCAATTACATACAGTAAACAATCGTTTATCTAATCATGGTTGGTTTCATTGTAATCCTCTGGATGTTTGCAACCCAGCCAGACGTAACTGTTTTTTTTGCGGTGAGTATTGACCGAAGTGAGCTGATTTGAAGACAACAAGCAATGACATGTTTGCGCACCAGTAATACTGGCGAAGCGTCGTTGATTGACTGTATTTCTGCCCAATGACCACAGATCTTCTTGAAATCTAGCTGGATCGATAGCCAATGAGTAGAGGTAAATGCCAGTATGTGATGTTATGGGTTGGACCACCATCCTTTGTTTGTGAAGGCATGCGCAACACGCGTTCTTTCGCCATCGACCATCGGACTAGTTGCACCACAGCTCATTACGCACGGAATTGTTTGGAAAGTTTTGAAAGTAGTTTTTGTAAAGTGTTATTTGTAAGATTTCATTGTAGGCATCATGGCGAACAAATCTGGAAAAGCTAAATCGAAGTCTAAATATACAGATTTGCACCAGATTATTGACGAGATTGATAGAGAAAGTGAGACAGAATTTTTATTTGAAGAATCGGTGAGTGAATACAGTTATGATTACAACATTGAGGAGCTTTTTCTGCAAGGACAGGACGCAATTCTCGACCGGTAAGTGCTAATGCCCTTGTTTGAAATATAAATATTAAAAAAATATATATATTTTTTTTTTGCAATTTGCAATGAAATGTGTGATGAAATGTGTAAAGTACACATTGGCTATACATAGTGTATGTATGTATGCATATATATATATATATATATATTCCATGTCAGATATATATATTTTCCATTTTTTATTCAAATGGAATAAAAAAGACACATGGGCACATAAGCCACGTGTGTGTGTTTGTTTGGGTGGGTGTATATGTATGTGTGTGTATATGTATGTATGTGCGTATGTATGTATATATATATATATATATATATATATATATATATATATATATATATATATATATATATGCCATGTCAGATATATATATTTTCCATTTTTTATTCAAATGGAATAAAAGAGACACACATGGGCACATAAGCCACATGTGTGTGTGTTTGTTTGGGTGTGTGTGTATATGTATGTGTGTGTGTATGTGTGATGTATGTATGTATATATGTATGTATATATATATATATGGAATGGAATAAAACAGAAAACACATGGCCACTGCGCCTGCTACTCCTCTCCATTTCCATATGAAATAGCAATTGGGTGCTGTTGGGGGGAGGGCAGGCCCAAAACAATGGCCGCAGTTGAATGGAACAGCACTTCACCATAGTGAAGTATTCTTTACAATACATATCTGTTTATTTCATGTGATGATAAAAGGCTCATACAATACAAATATTTTTTTTATGTTTTCTTTCACAGTGATAGCGGCTCCGACTGGGAGCCTCCGGTGCCAAGGTGCCCATCCCCCACTGAAGCGGGTTCATCCAGCCGGACTCCTGCTGTCTCTGGCTCCACACCTACCCCCGCCCGGCCATCTAGAGGTGGGAAGAGGGTAACAAAGAAGCGGAGGAAGGGAAGTGTGGAACCTGCTGGTAGAGAGGTAGAGGGGCAATGGCACTCTGTGCTAGAGGAAGATGTGGAGCCCCGTGCTCCAATTTTCAGACCTAAACGGCAACCGGGACCCCAACTGGATAGGACTTCGAAGTATAGCCCGATGCAACTTTTCCAACTGTTTTTCACCTCGGCAGTTGTTGATTCCATTGTTTGCAATACTAACAAGTATGGGGCTAGGAAGCAAGCAGGAAAGAAACAGGCATGGAAGCCCATTTCCATGTCAGACATTTTCTGCTACCTTTCACTGGTAATTTACATGGGGCTGGTGAAGTTCAAAACCCTAAAGGATTACTGGAAAACATCCGAACTCTATCAACTGCCTTACCCCCCCACTGTCATGTCCTCTACAAGGTTTTTAAATATCTCACGGGCGCTGCACATCAGTGACCCAGAAGTTGATGAGGAGAATGACAGGAGGAGAGGCACCGCACGGTTTGACAGGCTCTGCAAAGTCAAACCTCTCTACCACAGCATGGTTGAGGCTTGCAAGACCCATTTTCAGCCCGCACAGAACTTCAGTGAGAGAAGAAATGGAGTGTATAACTTGATCTGGGGTCGAATAAAAGCTCTCGGCATGACGTGTCACCAGTTTCCTGTTTTCTGGAGAGCGCGTGAAGGGACCTGGTTTTGCCTTCTGATAAGCTGTTGTTATAGACGACTAATATCTCCGGCTTTGATTTTATTTGATACATGTGACAATATCATCGTAAAGTATGTTTTTTCAATATAGTTTTATTAGATTATTGAAATTTATTCGGGACGTTAGGCGTGTTGCGTTGTGTGCCTTTGTTCAGGAAGGAGAGCTTCGCGCTACTTTGCTAGCTTTCCGTGCTAATTGACTGGAGAAGAGGACATTCTAAATCCAAACAACGATTGTTCCCGACAAAGGACCCCTTGTACAACATTCTGATGAAAGATCATCAAAAGTAGGACCCATTTTATGATGCTATTTCATATATCTGTCGAACATGTGAAATAGTCGTTTGCGCACAGATTTTGGGTACTCTCTCGCTATACCTAAGCTGGATGTCGTAATGAAGTTATTTTTAGAATTCTAACATGGCGATTGCATTAAGAACTAGTGTATCTATCATTTCCTATACAACATGTATTTTTTAGTAACGTTTATGTATAGTTATTTGGTCAGAATAGTTGAGTGCCATAAAAATATCCGCACATTCTGGGAAAAAGATGCTACGTTAGCACAATGTATAACCACTGATTTCAGCTCTAAATATGCACATTGTCGAACAAAACATAAGTGTATGTATAACCTGATGTTATAGGACTGTCATCTGATGAAGCTTATCAAGGTTAGTCAAAAATTATATATATTTTGCTGGTTTATTCGCTATCGCTAACGTGCCTATTGCTATCGCTAACGTGCCTTGATGAATGAATGCGGTAGAGTGGTAGGCTATTGTAGTAAGCTAATATAATGCTATATTGTGTTTTCGCTGTAAAACACTTAAAAAATCAGAAATATTGGCTGGATTCACAAGATGTTTGTCTTTAATTTGCTATACACCATCGATTTTTCAGAAATGTTTTATGATGAGTATTTAGGTATTTGACGTTGGTGTCTGTAATTACTCTGGCTGCTTCGGTCCTATTTGTGACGGTAGCTGTGATGGTAGCTGCAATGTAAAACAGATTTATACCTCAAATATGCACATTTTTCGAACAAAACATAGATTTATTGTATAACATGTTATAAGACTGTCATCTGATGAAGTTGTTTCTTGGTTAGTTTGGTTGGTTCTTGGTTAGTTAGGTTGGCTTTGTGCATGCTACCTGTGCTGTGAAAAATGTCTGTCCTTTTTTGTATTTGGTGGTGAGCTAACATAAATATATGTGGTGTTTTCGCTGTAAAACATTTTAAAAATCGGACATGTTGGCTGGATTCACAAGATGTTTATCTTTCATATGCTGCATTGGACTTGTTAACTTCTTCTGGCTGCAAGCCCGAGGCCGCCCACAATATGACAACAGCCACTTCAAGTGCAGGGCGCGAAATTCAAAATATATTTTTTAGAAATATTTAACTTTCACACATTAACAAGTCCAATACAGCAAATGAAAGGTACACATCTTGTGAGTCCAGCCAACATGTCCGATTTTTAAAATGTTTTACAGCGAAAACAGCACGTATATTTATGTTAGCTCACCACCAAATACAAAAAAGGACAGACATTTTTTTTCCGACTAGTTCACATGTACGACAGATATATGAAATAGCATCATAACATTTTTCCTACTTTTGCTGATCTTCCATCAGAATGTTGGACAAGGGGTCCTTTGTCAAGAACAATCGTTGTTTGGATTTAGAACGGCCTCTTTCCCTCTCGATTTAGCAAGCACACTAGCCAAGTGGCACGAATCTCTCCATGTCAACAAACGGAAGAGAACGGAACACGGCAAAACTCCCGAAAAAATTTCAATAATCTGATTAAACTATATTGAAAAAACATACTTTACGATGATATGGTCACATGTATCAAATAAAATCAAAGCCGGAGATATTAGTCGTCCATAACGGCAGCTTATCAGAAGGCAAATCCAGGTTCCTTCTCGCGCCTTCCTGAAACAGGAAATGGGTGACACGTCATTCCAAGAGCTGTTATTCCACTTCAGACCAAGATAAACACCCCATTTCTTCTCTCACCGCCTCTTGACATCCAGGGGAAGGTGTATGACGTGCATGTATACTAATACGTATCATTCCCATTTATAGGCAGGACCTAGAAGAGAGCATAGTTTTCAGACTTTCCACTTCCTGGTCAGGAAGTTTGTGCCAAATGAGTTGTTTTACTCACAGATATAATTCAAACGGTTTTAGAAACTAGAGTGTGTTTTCTATCCAATAGTAATAATAATATGCATATTGTACGAGCAAGAATTGAGTACGAGGCCGTTTGAAATGGGCACCTTTTATCTGGCTACTCAATACTGCCCCTGCAGCCCAAACAGGTTAATGTGTGAAAGTTAAATATTTCTAAAAAATATATTTTGAATTTCGCGCCCTGCACTTGAAGTGGCTGTTGTCATATTGTGCCCGGCTTCGGGCTTGCAGCCCAAAGAGTTAAAGTGGGACTCTATCTCAAAAAAGTGTTGATTGTTATACTAGATAGTTTAGGTGTTATTCTTCAGATCATTTGTCAATATGTTGTCAAACATAAAGCTTTAGTCTAACTATGAAGCTGATCAGATTAACACATGATGATGTCACAGTTTTATGAACACACCCCTTCAATTAAAACACATTGTATTATCATTTATTGTTTAGACTACTGCTCTATTTATTGGCTTAGAAAAGGAGGGATTTGTTGTGATGGTGCAGAGGTGCATTCATATGCATGTCTTATCCATGTCTTATCCATATCTCTTCCTACCCTCAACTTACTCCCTCTCCTTCTCCTTCCCTCTCTTGGTCTCTCTCTCTCTCTCTCTCTCTCTCTCTCTCTCTCTCTCTCTCTCTCTCTCTCTCTCTCTCTCTCTCTCTCTCTCTTGATCTCTCTCTCTCTCTCTCTCTGTTGCTCTCTCGCTTATCTGTCTCTCTAGCTCTCTTTATCTCTCTCTGTTTCTTTATATCTCTCTTTCTTTATCTCTCTCCCTCCCTCTCCCTCTCTCTTATCTCTCTCTCTGTCTCTCTGTCTCTCTCTCTCTTTTTACCTTCATCTCTCTGTAGTGTACAGCTCTGGTGTTTGCCCCCACTAGACGAGAGACTCTGGGGGAGTTTGGTCAGCTGGTTGAGGGGGCGGGACTCCAAGTATGTTGCTATGAGAAGTATGATGAACAGGTGTGGGATCTCCACTTAAAGGTGAGTGAGACGCCTGGTAATGGAGCTAGAGCCCTGTCTGACTTCTTAAATGGACAGGCCTTGTCCTAACCCTGAAGATAAATGTATTATGTACTCCAAACCCATAAAGGGAGGGGTCTCTTGTCAAAAAAACATAAAGGGGCGCCAGGATCTGAGCATAGTGGTCTAAAGGCCTCGCACATTGACAAAGAACAATCTGCTAATAGCAGCAGTCAATGTCCAGCTGGTTAATGGAGAGCATGGCAGTGGGTGGCGCGTGGTGGGCAGGGGTGGGCATGATGTCAGGCACACTGAGTGCCCATTCAACTGCCTGGGACCGTCAGAGCGGACCAGCCTACTGAAGGGTAAATGGGTCTGTCAGCAGGACTCTTTCTCTCTTTCTCTCTCTCTCTCTCTCTCCCTCCTCTCACTCGCTCTCTCTCTCGCTCTCCCTCTATTGCAGGTATTCAAATACTACAATCGAGGTCCAGAGTACTGCTGGTTTTCTGTTCTACCAGATCATTCATTGTACCCATTTGGTGTCCCAGGTCTAAATCAGTCATTGATTAGAGGTGAAGAATAAAGAAAAGCAATGGGTCTGGCTTCAATGTCCAGAGTTGAGTCTGAGGTCTATATTCTATGAGAGACTGAGTGAGTGATTGAGCACTCTGCTCTGCTGTTCTGTGGGAGACCAAGGAATGATGATAATAGTAATAAAGTATTTGATTTATTTAGCGCTTCTCTACGTACCGAGGTGCTCAAAGTGCATTACAGAGTACTTTACATAGAAAAAGGGAAACTCTCCTCTCTTTATAAATATGAACTTTACCGAACAAAACATACATGTATTGTGTAACATGAAGTCTTATGAGTGTCATCTGACGAAGATCATCAAAGGTTAGTGATTAATTTTATCTATATTTCTGCTTTTTGTAAATCCTCTCTATGGCTGGAAAAATGGCTGTGTTATTCTGTGAATAGGCACTCACCGAACATAATCGTTTGGTTTGCTTTCGATTTACAACAAGTTTATCTTTAAAATGGTGGAAAATACATGTATGTTTGAGGAATTTTAATTATGGGATTTCTGTTGTTTTGAATTTGGCGCCCTGCAGTTTCACTGGCTGTTGAAGAGGTGGGACGCTACCGTCTCACGTACCCTAGAGAGGTTAATTAACTTCTCACGAGTCACCATCCCGGATCCGGGAGCAACCTCATCAGTAAAAAAGCTGACTAGCATAGCCTAGCATAGCGCCACAAGTAAATACTAGCATCTAAATATCATTAAATCACAAGTCCAAGACACCAGATGAAAGATACACATATTGTGAATCCAGCCATCATTTCTGATTTTTTAAATGTTTTACAGGGAAGACACAATATGTATTTCTATTAGCTAACCACGATAGCAAAAGACGCAACTTTTTTTTCCACCATTTTTTTCCTGCATAGGTAGCTAACACAATTTCGACCAAATAAAGATATAAATAGTCACTAACCAAGAAACAACTTCATCAGATGACAGTCTGATAACATATTTATTGTATAGCATATGTTTTGTTAGAAAAATGTGCATATTTCAGGTATAAATCATAGTTTTACATTGCAGCCACCATCACAACTCTCACCAAAGCAACTAGAATAACTACAGAGACCAACGTGAATTACCTAAATACTCATCATAAAACATTTATGAAAAATACACAGCGTACACCAAATGAAAGACAAAGATCTTGTGAATCCAGCCAATATTTCAGATTTTTTAAGTGTTTTACAGCGAAAACACAATATAGCATTATATTAGCTTACTACAATAGCCAACCGCACAACAGCATTGATTCAAGCCAACAATAGCGATAACGAATAAACCAGCAAAAGATATTAATTTTTTCACTAACCTTCATAAAAATCTTCAGATGACAGTCCTATAACATCATATTACACAATACATATAGAGTTTGTTCGAAAATGTGCATATTTAGCGGCACAAATCGTGGTTATACAATGAGAATAGTAGCCAAGCTGCCAACAAAATGTCGGGAGAAATCTTGGGAAAGGCACCTAATCTAATCAATAACTAATCATAAACTTGACTAAAAAATACAGGTTGGACAGCAAATGAAAGATACATTAGTTCTTAATGCAACCGCTGTGTTAGATTTTTAAAATTAACGTTACTACGACATACAGCGTGCGTTAAAGCGAGACCGCACCGAAATTAATGGCAGAATAGTAGTTTGACATTTTTCAACAGAACAACGAATTAACATCATAAATAGTTCTTACTTTTTGATGAGCTTCCATCAGAATCTTGGGCAAGTTGTCCTTTGTCCAGAAGAATCGTTGCTCGGTTGTAGATTGTCGCCTTCAACTTTGGAATTAGCAGTAAACATTAGCCATGTGGCGAAGACGTGCCCAACTCACTATAACGCAGCACTAAGAAAATTCCGAAAATCGCAATATACTGATATAAAATGATATAACTCGGTTTAAAATAACTACATTATGACGTTTTTAACACCTATATTGAATAAAATCAGAGCCGGATATATCTAAGGCCTATAACGAGAGCTTTCCAGAACGCCATCCTGAGGTCTGTCTTGCGTCATGGCGAATGTTGAAAAGAGTGTACCCCACTTACCAAGACCCTTTATATGGCCTCAGATCTGCCTAGCAACTCCATTCCAATTCTCACTGCTTGCTGACATCTAGGGGAAGGCATATGCAGTGCATGTCGACCAATAGAATACATGCAAATTAATAAACTGACCCTAGAACAGACTGCCTGATTTCAGATTTCTCACTTCCTGACAGGAAGTTTGCTCCAACTTGAGTTCTGTTTTACTCACAGATATAATTCAAACGGTTTTAGAAACTAGAGAGTGTTTTCTATCCAATAGTAATAATAATATGCATATTGTACGAGCAAGAATTGAGTACGAGGCAGTTTAATTTGGGAACGAATTTTTACAAAGTGAAAACAGCACCCCTATTGAGAAAAGGTTAATAATAAAGAAGTCTTGAGGTTTTTCTCGCCTGAGGTGCAGTACCTTATGATAAGCTGCAGACCACACTATCTACCAAGAGAGTTCTCATCTGTATTATTCATAGCCGTCTGTTTACAACCACAAAGCGAAGATGGCACTAAGACCGCTCTCAATCAACTCTAAGACCATAAGAAAATAAGAAAATGCTCACCAAGAAGCAGCGCTCCTAGTGGCCGGGGACTTTAACGCAGGCAAACTTAAATCAGTTTTACCCTATTTTTACCAGCATGTCACATGTGCAACTAGGGGGGGAAAAAATCTAGACCATCTTTACTCCACCCACGGAGATGCATACAAAGCTCTCCCCCGCCCTCCATTTGGCAAATCTGACCATAATTCTATCCTCCTGATTCCTGCTTGCAAGCAAGAACTAAAGCAGGAAGTACCAGTGACTCGCCCAATATGGAAGTGGTCAGATGACGCGGATGCTACACTACAGGACTGTTTTGCTAGGACAGACTGGAATATGTTCTGGGATTCATCCAATGGCATTGAGGAACACACCACCTCCGTCATCAGCTTCATCAATAAGTGCATCGATGATGTCGTCCCCACAGTGACTGTACATACATATCCCAACCAGAAGCCATGGATTACAGGCAACATCCGCATCGAGCTAAAGGCTAGAGCTGCCGCTTCCAAGGAGCGGGAGACTAATCCGGACGCTAATAAGAAATCCTGCTATGCCTTCAGACGAACCATCAAACAAGCAAGCGTCAATACAGGATTAAGACTGAATCCTACTACACCGGCTCTGACACTCGTCGGATGTTGCAGGGCTTGAAAACTATTATGGACTACAAAGGGAAACCCAGATGCGAGCTGCCCAGTGACACGAGCCTACCAGACGAGCTAAATGCCTTTTATGCTCGCTTCGAGGCAAGCAACACTGAAGCATGCACGAGAGCACCAGCTGTTCTGGATGACTGTGTGATAACACTCTCGGTAGCCGATGTGAACAAAACCTTTAAACAGGTCAACTTTCAAAAAGCCGCTGGGCCAGACGGAATTCCAGGACGTGTACTCAAAGTATGCGCCCACCAACTGTCAAGTGTCTTCAATGTCATTTTCAAACTCTCCCTGACCAAGTCTGTAATACCTACATGTTTCAAGCAGACTACCATAGTCCCTGTGCCCAAGGAAGCGAAGGTAACCTGCCTAAATGTTTACCGCCCCGTGGCACTCATGTCGGTAGCCATGAAGTGCTTTGAAAGGCTGGTCATGGCTCACATCAACAGCATCCTCCCGGACATCCTAAACCCACTCCAATTCGCATACCGCTACAACAGATCCACAGATGACGCAATCTCAATCGCACTCCACACTGCCCATTCTCACCTGGACAAAAGGAACACCTATGTGAGAATGCTGTTCATTGACTACAGCCCAGCGTTCAACACAATAGTGCCCACGAAGCTCATCACTAAGCTAAGGACTCTGGGACTTAACACCTCCCTCTGCAACTGGATCCTGGACTTCCTGATGGGCCGCCCCCAGTTGGTAAGAGTAGGCAACAACACATCTGCCATGCCGATCCTTAACACTGAGGCCCCTCAGGGGTGTGTACGTAGTCCCCTCCTGTATTTCCTGTTCACCCACGACTGCATGGCCAAACACGACTCAAACACCATCATTAACCTGTCCGGAACCCCTCGCCAACAGCCAATGAAATTGCAGTGCACCAAATTCAATCAACAGAAATCTCATAATTCAAATTTCTCAAACATACAAGTATTAGACACTATTTTAAAGATACAAATCTCATTAATCCAACCACAGTGTCTGATTTCAAAAAGGCTTTTCGGCGAAAGCAGAATATATCATTATGTTAGGTCAGCAACTAGTCACAGAAAGCATACAGCGATTTTCCAACCAAAGAGAGGAGTCACAAAAAGCAGAAATAAAGATAAAATATAATAAAATGAATCACTAACCTTTGATATTCTTCATCAGATGACACTCCCGGGACAACATGTTACACAATACATGTATGTTTTGTTCGATCGAGTTCATATTTATATCCATTTATATCCATATTTATATCCACCTAGATGACCCACCCTAGTCACTATCACGCCCCAACCAACACAGAGAAAAACAGCTTACTATGGTCAGGGCGTGACAAAATCAAACATTTATTGTGGAACTGGGATTCCTGGGAGTGCATTCTGATGAAGATCATCAAAGGTAAGGGAATATTTATAAATCTATTTCTGACTTCTGTTGACTCCATAACATGGCGGATATCTGTTTGGCTTGTTTGGGCTCTGAGGGCTGTATTCAGATTATTGCATGGTGTGCTTTTTCGGTAAAGCTTTTTTGAAATTTGACACAGCGGTTGCATTAACTTCTTTGGGCTGCAAGCCCGAAGCCAGGCACAATATGACAACAGCCACTTCAAGTGCAGGGCGCGAAATTCAAAATATAGTTTTTAGAAATATTTAACTTTCACACATTAACAAGTCCAATACAGCATATGAAAGATAAACATCTTGTGAATCCAGCCAACATGTCCGATTTTTAAAATGTTTTACAGCGAAAACACCACATATATTTATGTTAGCTCACCACCAAATACAAAAAAGGACAGACATTTTTTACAGCACAGGTAGCATGCACAAAGCCAACCTAACTAACCAAGAACCAACCAAACTAACCAAGAAACAACTTCATCAGATGACTGTCTTATAACATGTTATACAATAAATCTATGTTTTGTTCGAAAAATGTGCATATTTGAGGTATAAATCAGTTTTACATTGCAGCTACCATCACAGCTACCGTCACAAATAGGACCGAAGCAGCCAGAGTAATTACAGACACCAACGTCAAATACCTAAATACTCATCATAAAACATTTCTGAAAAATCGATGGTGTATAGCAAATTAAAGACAAACATCTTGTGATGTTTGAGCCAATATTTCCGATTTTTTAAGTGTTTTACAGCGAAAACACAATATAGCATTATATTAGCTTACTACAATAGCCTACCACACTACCGCATTCATTCATCAAGGCACGTTAGCGATAGCAATAGGCACGTTAGCGATAGCGAATAAACCAGCAAAAGATATATAATTTTTGACTAACCTTGATAAGCTTCATCAGATGACAGTCCTATAACATCAGGTTATACATACACTTATGTTTTGTTCGAAAATGTGCATATTTAGAGCTGAAATCAGTGGTTATACATTGTGCTAATGTAGCATCTTTTTCCCAGAATGTGCGGATATTTTTATGGCACTCAACTATTCTGACCAAATAACTATACATAAACGTTACTAAAAAATACATGTTGTATAGGAAATGATAGATACACTAGTTCTTAATGCAATCGCCGTGTTAGAATTCTAAAAATAACTTCATTACGACATCCAGCTTAGGTATAGCGAGAGAGTACCCAAAATCTGGGCGCAAACGACTATTTCACATGTTCGACAGATATATGAAATAGCATAATAAAATGGGTCCTACTTTTGACGATCTTTCATCAGAATGTTGTACAAGGGGTCCTTTGTCGGGAACAATCGTTGTTTGGATTTAGAATGTCCTCTTCTCCAGTCAATTAGCACGGAAAGCTAGCAAAGTAGCGCGAAGCTCTCCTTCCTGAACAAAGGCACACAACGCAACACGCCTAACGTCCCGAATAAATTTCAATAATCGAATAAAACTATATTGAAAAAACATACTTTACGATGATATTGTCACATGTATCAAATAAAATCAAAGCCGGAGATATTAGTCGTCTATAACGACAGCTGTACAGAAGGCAAAACCAGGTCCCTTCACGCGCTCTCCAGAAAACAGGAAACTGGTGACACGTCATACAAAGAGCTTTTGTTCGACCCCAGATCAAGTTATACACTTCATTTCTTCTCTCACTGCCTGTCGACATCTAGTGGAAGACGTATGAAGTGCATGTATACTGATATATATCAAGGACATTTATAGGCAGGCCCTAGAACAGAGCATCGATTTCAGACTTTCCACTTCCTGTCAGGAAGTTTGCTGCAAAATGACTTCTGTTTTACTCACAGATATAATTCAAACGGTTTTAGAAACTAGAGAGTGTTTTCTATCCAATAGTAATAATAACTTCTTATGGCTGCAGCCCGACGCCGGTACACTTATGACAACAGCCAGCTCAAGTGCAGGGCGCGAAATTCAAAATATATATTTCTTAAATATTTAACTTTCACACATTAACAAGTCCAATACAGCATATGAAAGGTACACATCTTGTGAATCGAGCCAACATGTCCGATTTTTAAAATGTTTTACAGGGAAGACACAATATGTAAATCTATTAGCTAACCACGTTAGCAAAAGACACCACTTTTTTTACTCCACCAGTTTTTTACTCCATCAGTAGCTATCACAAATTCGACCAAATAAAGATATAAATAGCCACTAACCAAGAAACAACTTCATCAGATGACAGTCTGATAACATATTTATTGTATAGCATATGTTTTGTTAGAAAAATGTGCATATTTCAGGTATAAATCATAGTTTACATTGCAGCTACAATCAGAAATTGCACCGAAAGCAGCCATAAAACTTAGACACCAACGTCAAATACCTAATTACTCATCATAAAACATTTCTAAAAAATACATAGTGTACAGCAAATGAAAGACAGGCATCTTGTGATTCCAGCCAATATTTCCGATTTATTAAGTGTTTTACAGCGAAAACAAAATGTAGCGTTATATTAGCTTAGCACAATAGCCAGAAACACTTGGGCGCCGACGACCAGTTCACATCTACGACAGATATATGAAATAGCATCATAAAATGTTTCTTACTTTTGCTGATCTTCCATCAGAATGTTGGACAAGGTGTCCTTTGTCCAGAACAGTCGTTGTTTGGATTTAGAACGGCAACTTTCCCTCTTCATTTAGCATGCGCACTTGCCAAGTGGCACGGATCTCTCCAACGTCAACAAAGTCAGAGAACGGAACACGGCAAAACTCCCGAAAAAATTTCAATAATCTGATTAAACTATATTGAAAAAACATACTTTACGATGATATGGTCACATGTATCAAATAAAATCAGAGCCGGAGATAGTAGTCGTCCATAACGGCAGCTAAACAGAAGGCAATCCCACTGTCCACCTCGCGCTGCCAAGAGTACCGGAAATGAGGGACACGTCATACAAAGAGCTTGTATTCCAATTCAGACCAAGATAAACACGAAATTTCTTCTCTCACAGCCTCTTGACATCCAGGGGAAGGTCTATGACGTGCACGTAGACTCTTACGTATCATGCCCATGTATAGGCAGGAAGTAGAACAGAGCATCGATTTCAGACTTTCCACTTCCTGGTCAGGAAGTTTGTGCCAAATTAGTTCTGTTTGACTCACAGATATAATTCAAACGGTTTTAGAAACTAGAGAGTGTTTTCTATCCAATAGTAATAATAATATGCATATTGTACGAGCAAGAGTTGAGTACGAGGCCGTTTGAAATGGGCACCTTTTATCTGGCTACTCAATACTCCCCCTGCAGCCCAAACAGGATAATATGCATATTGTACGAGCAAGAATTGAGAACGAGGCCGTTTGAAATGGGCACCTTTTATCCGGCTACTCAATACTGCCCCTGCAGCCCAAACAGGTTAAGGAGAAGTTTCTCTAAAGTTCCATGCATAACACTTGTATTTTCATCAACATTTATGATGAGTATTTCTGTAAATTGATGTGGCTCTCTGCAAAATCACCGGATGTTTTGGAAGCAAAACATTACTGAACGTAACGCACCAATTTAAACTGAGATTTTTCGATATAAATATGAACTTTATCGAACTAAACATACATGTATTGTGTAACATGAAGTCCTATGAGTGTCATCTGATGAAGATCATCAAAGGTTAGTGATTTCTTTTATCTCTATTTCTGCTTTTTGTGCCTCCTCTCTTTGGCTGGAAAAATGGCTCTGTTTTTCTGTGACTATGTACTGACCTAACATAATCGTTTGGTTTGCTTTCGTCGTAAAACCTTTTTGAAATCTGGCACATTGGCTGGATTCACAACAAGTGTAGCTTTAATTTGGTGTTTTGCATGTGTGATTTCATGAAAGTTACATTTTTATAGTAATTTATTTGAATTTGGCGCTCTGCATGTTCACTGGATGTTGGCCATGTGTGACGCTTGCGTCCCACATATCCCAGAGAGGTTAACCTGTCTGGCTCTGGCGTTCCGCTAGCGGAACTCCTCCCACATTCCACTGAAAAGGCAGAGCGCGAAATTCAAAAGATATTTTTTAGAAATATTTAACTTTCACACATTAACAATCCAATACAGCAAATGAAAGGTACACATCTTGTGAATCCAGCCAACATGTCCGATTTTTAAAAAGTTTTACAGCGAAAACAGCACGTATATTTATGTTAGCTTACCACCAAATACAATAAAGGACAGACATTTTTCACAGCACAGGTAGCATGCACAAAGCCAACCTAACTAACCAAGAACCAACCAAACTAACCAAGAAACAACTTCATCAGATGACAGTCTTATAACATGTTATACAATAAATCTATGTTTTGTTCGAAAAATGTGCATATTTGAGGTATAAATCAGTTTTACATTGCAGCTACCATCACAGCTACCGTCAGAAATAGAACCGAAGCAGCCAGAGTAATTACAGACACCAACGTCAAATACCTAAATACTCATCATAAAACATTTCTGAAAAATCGATGGTGTACAGCAAATTAAAGACAAACATCTTGTGAATCCAGCCAATATTTCAGATTTTTAAAGTGTTTTACAGCGAAAACACAATATAGCATTATATTAGCTTACTACAATAGCCTACCACACTACCGCATTCATTCATCAAGGCACGTTAGCGATAGCAATAGGCACGTTAGCGATAGGGAATAAACCAGCAAAAGATATTAATTTTCACTAACCTTCATAAACCTTCATCAGATGACAGTCCTATAACATCAGGTTATACATACACTTATGTTTTGTTCGAAAATGTGCATATTTAGAGCTGAAATCAGTGGTTATACATTGTGCTAACGTAGCATCTTTTTCCCAGAATGTGCAGATATTTTTATGACACTCCAACTATTCTGACCAAATAACTATTCATAAACGTTACTAGAAAATACATGTTGTATAGGAAATGAAAGATACACTAGTTCTTAATGCAATCGCCATTTTAGAATTCTAAAAATAACTTCATTACGACATCCAGCTTAGGTATAGCGAGAGAGTGCCCAAACTCTGGGCGCAAACGACTATTTCACATGTTCGACAGATATATGAAATAGCATCATAAAATGGGTCCTACTTTTGATGATCTTTCATCAGAATGTTGTACAAGGGGTCCTTTGTCGGGAACAATCGTTGTTTGGATTTAGAATGTCCTCTTCTCCAGTCAATTAGCACGGAAAGCTAGCAAAGTGGCGCTAAGCTCTCCTTCCTGAACAAAGGCACACAACGCAACACGCCTAACGTCCCGAATAAATTTCAATAATCTAATAAAACTATATTGAAAAAACATACTTTACGATGATATTGTCACATGTATCAAATAAAATCAAAGCCGGAGATATTAGTCGTCTATAACGACAGCTTATCAGAAGGCAAATCCAGGTCCCTTCACGCGCTCTCCAGAAAACAGGAAACTGGTGACACGTCATGCCGAGAGCTATTATTCGACCCCAGATCAAGTTACACACTCCATTTCTTCTCTCACTGCCTGTCGACATCTAGTGGAAGACGTATGAAGTGCATGTATTCTAATAAATATCAAGGACATTAATAGGCAGGCCCTAGAACAGTGCATCGATTTCAGATTTTCCACTTCCTGTCAGGAAGTTTGCTGCAAAAGGAGTTCTGTTTTACTCACAGATATAATTCAAACGGTTTTAGAAACTAGAGAGTGTTTTCTATCCAATAGTAATAATAATATGCATATTGTACGAGCAAGAATTGAGTACGAGGCCGTTTAACCTCTTCTGGCTGCAGGGTGAATATTGAAAAAACTGGAAAACATGCGCACATTTTCAAACGGCCTCTTAAGAAATTTTTGATCTTACAATATGCATATATTTACTACTATTGGATAGAAAACAGTCTATAGTTTCTAAAAACGTTTGAATTATTTCTCTAAGTTGAACAGAACTATTTTTACAGCCCATTTCCTATCCAGAATTGAGATTTCCAAATGCGATGTCTCTCTTTAAGACCTTGTCTATAAAAGGTCATGTCACTTAGGACCGTAGAAACACGTCATACGCCTTCATCTGGGTGTAATGCGGAAGTGAGAGAAAAAAGCAGTTGAATATCTCTTCCAGGGGCTGAACACAACATCTTGTAGTGAGACCTGCGCACTTTAATTTTTTTTCTGGGCGCGAGGTAGAACCTGGACTCGGCTCCTGGAATACGCTCGTTAAAGGTGAATATGACCTCTGGCTACGATATTATTTGATACATGTCACAAAATCATCCTAAAGTATGTTTTTTCAATATACTTTAATTATATTATTGCAATTTATTCTGGACTTTAGACGTGATGCTTTGGAAGAATTTTTTGAAGAAAGAGAGATTAGCGCCGCACGGCCATTGTGCTTGCTAACCCAAGAGGGAAATAGTTCGTTCTGGAACCCAACTAAAGACTGTACTGGACAATGGACCCCTTTACAACATTCTGATGGAATATCAACAAAGATAAGGACCCAATTTGGGATGCTTTTTCATATATCTGTCGAACTGTGCTATGCTAGCGTTTGACTAGAATCAATGCTGCCGTATGCTAGCTAATGTTGTAAGCTAATATAACGATATATTGTGTTTTCGCTGTAAAACACTTCAAAAATCGGAAATATTGGCTCTATTCACACGATCTTTGTCTTTCATTAGCTATCCACCATATGTTTTTCTGAAATGTTTTATGAGGTGTAATTAGTAGTTGACGTTGGTGTCTGTATTTTCTCTGGCTACTCCCGTGCGATTTCAGACTGTAGCTATGATGTAGCTATGATGGGAGCAGTAATGTAAAACTGATTTATAGCTAAAATATGCACATTTTATGAACAAAACATAGATTTATTGTGTAACATGTTATAGGACTGTCATCTGAGGTAGTTTTTTCTAGGTTGTTTAGGTTGGTTCTAGGTTAGTTAGGTTGGCTTGTGCATGCTACTTGAATCATACTTGTGCTGCTGCTACATGTCTGTCCACTTTTTTATTTGGTGGTGAGCTAACATAAATATATGTGGTGTTTTCTCTGTAAAACATTTAAAAAATCGGACATGTTGGCTGGATTGACAAGATGTTTATCTTTCAAATGCTGTATTGGACTTGTTAATGTGTGAAAGTTAAATATTTTTAAAAAATAGATTTTGAATTTCGCGCCCTGCAATAGAGCTGGATGTTGTCATAAGTGTACCGATATCGGGACAGCCCGCCTAACAGGTTAAATTGGGCACGATTTTCCCCCAAAGTGAAAACAGCGCCCTCTGTCCTCAACAGGTTAACATCGACGGGGCTGTAGTGGAGCGGATCAAGAGTTTCAAGTTCCTTGGGGTCCACATCATCAACGAACTATCATGGTCCAAACATTCCAAGACAGTCGTGAAGAGGGCACAACAAAACCTTTTCCCCTCAGGAGACTGAAAAGATTTTGCATTGGTCCCCAGATCCTCAAAATGTTCTACAGCTGCACCATCGAGAGCATCCTGACCGGTTGCATCACCGCCTGTAATGGCAACTGCGCGGCATCTGACCGTAAGGCGCTACAGAAGAGGCAAAGCTTCCTGCCATCCAGGACCTGTATAATAGGCAGTGTCAGAGGAAAGCCCATAAAATTGTCAAAGACTCCAGTCACCCAAGTTTTCTCTGCTACCACATGGCAAGCGGTACCGGAGAGCCAAGTTTAGGATCAAAGGGGTCCTCAACAGATTCTACATGCAAGCCATAAGACTTCTGAACAATTCATAAAATCGCCACCGGACAATTTACATTGACCCCGCCTCCTTTTGTAAACTGCTGCTGTTGATTGTTACCTATGCATAGTCACTTCGCCCCCACCTAAATGTACAGATTACCTCAATTAGCCTGTACCCACGCACACAGACTCGGTACCGGTGCCCCCTGTATGTAGCCTCGTTATTGTTATTCTTATTGTGTTACTTTTTATTATAACTTTGTATTTTAGTCTACTTGGTAAATGTTTTCTTCTTCTTGAACTGCACTGTTGGTTAAGGGCTTGAAAGTAAACATTTCAATACCACACCTGTTGTATTTGGCGCATGTGACTAATACAATTAGATTTTATGATTTGATTAGCCAATAGCTGCTCATGTGTCCAAGGAACTCTTATCACACTCTTTTTTACACACACACACACACACACACACACACACACACACACACACACACACACACACACACACACACACACACACACACACACACACACAGCGTCTGTTTCTCACCTCCTCTTCAATGTGCCCTGGAGGTCCCAGTCTGCTGGGGTCTTTGTTGTGTCCAGACCACCTAAAGTGTCCGTGTGTAGATAATGATGGGAGACCAGAGGGGGCGGGAGTCAAGAGCTCCACTCCCATGGTCTTTGTGCAGTTACACAGAGGTGTGTGTGTGTGTGTGTGTGTGTTTGGGTGTGCACGTGCGCGTTCTTGAGGCAAGGCCCTTGTTACATTCTACGGCCAACAGACGCACACATGCACAGGGTCAGCTGGTGTGTGTGGATATAGCGGCAGCCTGAGGTGGGCTCATCATATCAGAAAGTGATTCCTTCTCCTCTGCTTATCTTCTGATGAACGTACTGCACCCTGTGTATCAGCTGACCTATGTGATGAACATTGTGCGCCCTGTGTGTCAGCTGACCTATGTGATGAACATTGTGCGCCCTGTGTGTCAGCTGACCTATGTGATGAACATTGTGCGCCCTGTGTGTCAGCTGACCTATGTGATGAACGTACTGCACCCTGTGTATCAGCTGACCTATGTGATGAACATTGTGCGCCCTGTGTGTCAGCTGACCTATGTGATGAACATTGTGCGCCCTGTGTGTCAGATGACCTATGTGATAAACATTCTGCACCCTGTGTATCAGATGACCTATGTGATGAACGTACTGCACCCTGTGTATCAGCTGACCTATGTGATGAACATTGTGCGCCCTGTGTGTCAGATGACCTATGTGATAAACATTGTGCGCCCTGTGTGTCAGCTGACCTATGTGATGAACATTGTGCGCCCTGTGTGTCAGCTGACCTATGTGATGAACATTGTGCGCCCTGTGTGTCAGATGACCTATGTGATAAACATTCTGCACCCTGTGTATCAGATGACCTATGTGATGAACATTCTGCACCCTGTGTGTCAGATGACCTATGTGATAAACATTCTGCACCCTGTGTATCAGATGACCTATGTGATAAACATTCTGCACCCTGTGTGTCAGCTGACCTATGTGATGAACATTGTGCGCCCTGTGTGTCAGATGACCTATGTGATGAACATTGTGCGCCCTGTGTGTCAGATGACCTATGTGATAAACATTCTGCACCCTGTGTGTCAGCTGACCTATGTGATGAACATTCTGCACCCTGTGTGTCAGATGACCTGTGTGATGAACATTCTGCACCCTGTGTGTCAGATGACCTGTGTGATGAACATTCTGCACCCTGTGTGTCAGATGACCTGTGTGATGAACATTCTGCACCCTGTGTGTCAGCTGACCTATGTGATGAACATTCTGCACCCTGTGTGTCAGATGACCTGTGTGATGAACATTCTGCACCCTGTGTATCAGCTGACCTATGTGATAAACATTCTGCACCCTGTGTATCAGCTGACCTATGTGATAAACATTCTGCACCCTGTGTATCAGCTGACCTATGTGATAAACATTCTGCACCCTGTGTATCAGCTGACCTATGTGATAAACATTCTGCACCCTGTGTGTCAGCTGACCTATGTGATAAACATTCTGCACCCTGTGTATCAGCTGACCTGTGTGATGAACATTCTGCACCCTGTGTATCAGATGACCTATGTGATAAACATTCTGCACCCTGTGTATCAGATGACCTATGTGATGAACATTCTGCACCCTGTGTATCAGATGACCTATGTGATAAACATTCTGCACCCTGTGTATCAGCTGACCTATGTGATAAACATTCTGCACCCTGTGTATCAGCTGACCTATGTGATAAACATTCTGCACCCTGTGTATCAGCTGACCTATGTGATAAACATTCTGCACCCTGTGTATCAGCTGACCTATGTGATAAACATTCTGCACCCTGTGTATCAGCTGACCTATGTGATAAACATTCTGCACCCTGTGTGTCAGCTGACCTATGTGATAAACATTCTGCACCCTGTGTATCAGCTGACCTATTTGATAAACATTCTGCACCCTGTGTCAGCTGATCTTTGTGAAAAACATTCTGCCCCTTTGTGTCAGCTGACCACATCACAGCACACCAACCAACTAACACTTCTCTCACACCCAGCATATGACTTCATCACACACACACAAACGCACACATGCACACAATCAAGCATACAGCCATGCTGGTTAAGTGTGCCTTGAATTCTAAATAAATCACTGACAGTGTCACCAGCAAGCACCCCCACATCATCACACTTCCTCCTCCATGCTTCATGGTGGGAACCACACATGCGGAAATAATTTGTTCACCTACTCCGAGTCTCACAAAGACACAGCGTTTGGAACCAAAAATCGCAAATTTGGACTCATCAGACCAAAGGACCGATTTCCACCGGTCTAATGTCTAAAACGCAAGTTTTTTGGCCCAAGTAAGACTTCTTCTATTTGTGTTCTTTTGCAGCTCGAGAGGTTGCTAGATTGAATCCCCGAGCTGGCAAGGTAAAAATCTGTCGATCTGCCCCTGAACAAGGCAGTTAACCCACTGTTCCCCGGTAGGCTGTCGTTATAATGAAGAATTTGTTCTTAACTCCGTATGAGCGTAGCATATTAGTGTAGCGTATGAGTGCTGCATATGGTTATAGCTTGTGAGTGTAGCATATGGGTGTAACGTATTAGTATAGTGTATGACTGTAGCATAAGAGTATAGCATGTGAGTATAGCGTGTGAGTGTACCATATGGGTGTAACATATTAGTATATCGTATTAGTGTAGCGTATCGGTGTAGCGTATGGCTGTAACATATTAGTGTAGCGTATTAGGGTAGTGTATTAGTGTGGCTTTTGGGTGTAACGTGTTAGTGTAGCGTATTAGTGTAGTCTTAGAATGTAGTGTATGAGTAGAAAGTATTAGTGTGGGATATGGGTGTAGTGTATTAGTGCAGCGTATGAGTGTAACGTATTAGTGCAGCGTACTGGTGTAGAGTATTAGAGTAGCGCATGAGTGTAGCGTATGAGTATAGCGTGTGAGTATAGCGTGTGAGTATAGCGTGTGAGTATAGCGTGTGAGTGTAGGGTGTGAGTGTAGCGTATGAGTATAGCGTGTGAGTGTAGCGTATGAGTATAGCGTGTGAGTGTAGCATATGAGTGTAACATATGGGCGTAGCATATGGGTGTAGTGTATTAGTGTAGCATATGAGTGTAACGTATTCGTGTAGAGTATGAGTGTAATATATTAGTGTAATGTATTAGTGTAGCGTATTGGTGTAACATATTAGTGTAGCGAGACAGAGTGTAGCGTATTAGTGTAGCGTTTTAGGGTAGTGTATTAGTGTAGCTTTTGGGTGTAACATGTTAGTGTAACGTATTAGTGTAGTCTAGAATGTAGTGTATGAGTAGAAAGTATTAGTGTGGGATATGGGTGTAGTGTATTAGTGCAGCGTATGAGTGTAACGTATTAGTGCAGCGTACTGGTGTAGAGTATTAGAGTAGCGCATGAGTGTAGCGTATGAGTATAGCGTGTGAGTATAGCGTGTGAGTATAGCGTGTGAGTATAGCGTGTGAGTATAGCGTGTGAGTATAGCGTGTGAGTGTAGGGTGTGAGTGTAGCGTATGAGTATAGCGTGTGAGTGTAGCGTATGAGTATAGCGTGTGAGTGTAGCATATGAGTGTAACATATGGGCGTAGCATATGGGTGTAGTGTATTAGTGTAGCATATGAGTGTAACGTATTCGTGTAGAGTATGAGTGTAATATATTAGTGTAATGTATTAGTGTAGCGTATTGGTGTAACATATTAGTGTAGCGAGACAGAGTGTAGCGTATTAGTGTAGCGTTTTAGGGTAGTGTATTAGTGTAGCTTTTGGGTGTAACATGTTAGTGTAACGTATTAGTGTAGTCTAGAATGTAGTGTATGAGTAGAAAGTATTAGTGTGGGATATGGGTGTAGTGTATTAGTGCAGCGTATGAGTGTAACGTATTAGTGCAGCGTACTGGTGTAGAGTATTAGAGTAGCGCATGAGTGTAGCGTATGAGTATAGCGTGTGAGTATAGCGTGTGAGTATAGCGTGTGAGTATAGCGTGTGAGTATAGCGTGTGAGTATAGCGTGTGAGTGTAGGGTGTGAGTGTAGCGTATGAGTATAGCGTGTGAGTGTAGCGTATGAGTATAGCGTGTGAGTGTAGCATATGAGTGTAACATATGGGCGTAGCATATGGGTGTAGTGTATTAGTGTAGCATATGAGTGTAACGTATTCGTGTAGAGTATGAGTGTAATATATTAGTGTAATGTATTAGTGTAGCGTATTGGTGTAACATATTAGTGTAGCGAGACAGAGTGTAGCGTATTAGTGTAGCGTTTTAGGGTAGTGTATTAGTGTAGCTTTTGGGTGTAACATGTTAGTGTAACGTATTAGTGTAGTCTAGAATGTAGTGTATGAGTAGAAAGTATTAGTGTGGGATATGGGTGTAGAGTATTAGTGCATTGTATGAGTGTAGCGTATGAGTGTAACATATTAGTGTAATGTATTAATGTAGCATATGGGTGTAATGTATTAGTGTAGCATATGTGTGTAACTTATTAGTGTAGCATATGTGTGTAACGTATTAGTGTAGCATGTGGGTGTAATGTATTAGTGTACCATATTAGTGTAGCGCATGAGTGTAGCATGTTGGTGTAACGTATTAGTGTACTGTATGGGTGTAGCGTATGCGTGTAATGTATTAGTGTCTTGTATGAGTGTTGCGTATGGGTGTAACATATTAGCGTAGCGTATTAATGTAGGATATTAGTGTAGCTTTTGGGAGTAACATATTAGTATATCGTATTGGTGTAGCGTATGAGTGGAACGTATTAGTGTAGCATATGGGTGTAACGTGTTAGTGGAGTGTATTAGTGTCGCATATGAGTGTAACATATTAGTATTGAGTATGAGTGTTGCATGTGGGTGTTTCACGTGACTGTAGAGCATGAGTGTAGCGTATGGGTGTAATGTATTCGTGTAGTGTATGAGCATAGCATATGAGTGCAGCGTATGAGTGCAGCGTATGGGTGTAACGTATTTGTGTAGTGTATGAGTGTAGCGTATGGGTGTAGTGTATGAGTGTAGCGTATGAGTGTAGCGTATGTGTGTAGCGTATGAGTGTAGCGAATGGGTGTAGTGTATGAGTGTAGCGTATGAGTGTAGCGTATGAGTGTAGCGTATGAGTGTAGCGTATGTGTGTAGTGAATGGGTGTAGCGAATGGGTGTAGCGAATGGGTGTAGTGTATGAGTGTAGTGTATGAGTGTAGCGTATGAGTGCAGCTGTTAAATTCTTTAAGGACCATTCTCTAAGACCTCAAAGACCTACAAATCTGCAAGCCCCCCTTTTGCCTGTCCCCCCTGTCTCGCCTTCCCCCTTGTGCATGTGCATACACACACCCGTCCCCCTGTATCAGGCAGGATGAGCTGGTCTCACCAGTGTGGAGCGTGGAGATGGCTATTTTCTTGCAGGGCTGCGTGTTATCCTCTTATCCCCACTGTTTTGGAATAGAGTGCAACCAGCTGGAGGACTGTAAGGAGCCTGATAATGCTGCTATTTTCTACCCGCCCGTTTTAATCTTGTTACACAAATGGTTGTGTAGAGAGTCATGAATTTTAATTCAGCCCCTCATGCATTAACCCCTCTGTGTCCATATCCTTATATCTCCCCCTCTCTCCCAGCTGCCTATAAGCTAACACCCCCACCCCATCCCACCCACACCTCTCCTCCTCCATCCCTTCTCTTCTCTCTCTATCCACCCCATCCCTTGCTCTCTGTTTCCCAATCACACCAAGAGAGACCCCAGAAGTCCGGTTCATCCTCCTCTCTCCCAGGAGAGTCTTTTCCTCCCTCCATCTCTCTGTCTCTCTCTGTGAAACGCTAACTTAGGAATGAGGGAGGGATAGAGAAGGAAGGAGGGAGAAAAAAGTGAGTGAGGAAGGATAGACAAAAAGGGAAGGAGAAAAAAAGCAGGGTGAAAGTGGCAATGAAATAAATGACTTGCATCTTGGCAGCAGCGCGATTAAAACGTAAGACCCGATTTATCCAGCCACCCATGAAGCTGATTAGCAGTCTGTGATCAGGAGGAACAGCTTTGCTTGTTAAACTTTTCACCTCTGCAAGCTCGCCAGGGTTGCCCCCTCCCTCCCAACCACACAACCCCCACCATCCTCATCCCAAGCCAGATTTGAATGTGAATGTGGCCGTCCGTCCCTTGGAGTTGGGCTTAGTGTTGGGCGGATGGCCTTCCCCGCTTATAGGCGGGTCGCGGGTTCAACCACTGGCCGGTTGCGTGGAGGGGTGGGCAGAAAGATAACACACATCAAGGGCAAGGGAGGGAAGGGGGGAGGTCTTATCTGTCCTCTCAAAAGCCAGGAGAGGGAGACTGAGAAGGTGAGGTGGGATGTGTCTGCTGAAAGTAGCTGGATGTTTGAGGAAGAAGGAAGGAGCCAGGTAGTGAGGGAGAGTGTTGGTTGATACCATTGGATCCAAGGTGAGAGGAAGGCTGGGAGAACTGGAGGAGGAGTACAGTCACTGTCTACCATGACTTTCTGTTTCTGATATACAGTGTTAGGCCTGGATGGAGACATACATTGAGATTGAGATAGACAGTGTGTAGAAGTAGTACATGGAGACACACAGTTTAAAGAAGCAGTACATGGAGACATACAGTGTATGTAAGTAGTACATGTAGACAGACAGTATATACAATAGTACATGGAGACATACAGTATATACAGTGGTACATGTAGACAGACGGTATATTCAGCAGTACATTGAGACATGCATTGAGACATATTTAGAAATACTACATGGAGACAGACAGTAAATACAAGTAGTACACGGTGACATACAGTATATACTGCAGTACATGGAGACATAAAGTACATACATTAGCACATGAAGACATAAAGTATGTAGAAGATGTACATGGAGACATACAGTATATGGAAGTAGTACATGGAGAGAGAAACCATATACAGTAGTACATGGAGACAAACAGTATTAACAGTAGTGCATGGAGACAAGGTATATTCAGCAGTACATTGAGACATACAGTATGTAGTTGTAGTACATGGAGACAGACAGTATATACAGTAGAACATGGAGACATACAGTAGATATAAGTAGTACACGGAGACAGACAGTGTGTAGAAGTAGTACATGGCAACAGACATTATATTTGGTAGTACATGGAGACAAACAAAAAATACAGTGGTGCATGGAAACAAACAGTATAAACAGTAGTGCATGGAGACAAGGTATATTCAGCCGTACATTGAGACATACAGTATTCTGTAACGATTGTCTAATGGAGGAGACCAAAACACAGCGTGGCAAGTGTTCATGTTAATTAAATAAATAAACTGAACACTGAAATAACAAAAATAACAAAGAGAGTGAACGACACGAAACAGTCCTGTAAGGTGCAGCAACACAAAACAGAAAACAACTACCCACAAACACAGGTGGGAAAAGGCTACCTAAGTATGGTTCTCAATCAGAGACAACGATAGACAGCTGCCTCTGATTGAGAACCACACCCGGCCAAACACATAGAACTAGACAACACAGAACACAACATAGAATGCCCACCCCAACTCACGCCCTGACCAAACCAAAATAGAGACATAAAAAGCATCTCAAAGGTCAGGGCGTGACATGTATAGTTGTAGTGCATGGAGGCATACGGTTTTTAGTAGTATTACATGGAGACAGAGAGCATATGCAGTAGTGCATTGAGATGTACAGTAAATGGTAGTAGTACATAGAGGCATACACTATATAGTAGTAGTACATGGGACAGACAGTAAATATAGTAGTACATTAGAGATATACAGTATATACAGTAGTACATGGGACAGACAGTAAATATAGTAGTACATTAGAGATATACAGTATATACAGTAGTACATGGGACAGACAGTAAATATAGTAGTACATTAGAGATATACAGTATATACAGTAGTACATGGAGGCATACTGTATATAGTAGCAGTTCATGGAGACAGAGAGTATATATACTACTTCCTAATACTGTATGTACAGTATATAGTTGTAGTACATGGCGCCATTGACAAAATGGTGCCGGAAGAAATGACAGCAGTTTTACGGGCGCCCAATCAATTGTGCTATTATGTTGTTTTTTTGCATTATTTGTAACTTATTTTGAACATAATGTTTCTGCAACTGTATCTTACGGCAAAAAACAGCTTCTGGATATCGTCGGATGGGTCCACAGTGTCTCCGAACCCCTCTTGTCTCAGCCTCCAGTATTTATGCTGCAGTAGTTTAGGGTCTAGGGTCAGTCTGTTATATCTGGAGTATTTCTCCTGTCTTATCTGGTGTCCTGTGTGATTTTAAGTTTGCTCTCTCTCTCTCTCTCTCTCTCTTTTTTCTTTTTCTTTCTTTCTTTCTCGGAGGACCTGAGCCCTAGGACCATGCCTCAGGACTACCTTGCTTGATGACTCCTTGCTGTCCCCAGTCCACCTGGCCGTGCTGCTGCTCCAGTTTAAACTGTTCTGCCTGTGGCTATGAAACCCTGACCTGTTCACCGGACGTGCTACCTGTCCCAGACCTGCTGTTTTCAACTCTCTAGAGACAGCAGGAGCAGTAGAGATACTCTGAATGATCGGCTATGAAAAGCCAACTGACATTTACTCCTGAGGTGCTGACCTGTTGCACCCTCAACAACCACTGTGATTATTATTATTTGACCCTGCTGGTCATCTATGAACATTTGAACATCTTGGCCATGTTCTGTTATAATCTCCACCCGGCACAGCCAGAAGAGGACTGGCCACCCCTCATAGCCTGGTTCCTCTCTAGATTTCTTCCTAGGTTCTGGCTTTTCTAGGGAGTTTTCCTAGCCACCGTGCTTCTACACCTGCATTGCTTTGCTGTTTGGGGTTTTAGGCTGCGTTTCTGTACAGCACTTTGTGACATCAGCTGATGTAAGAAGGGCTTTATAAATACATTTGATTTGATTTGATTTGGATTTCAGGACAGCGATCACTCACCTCGGCTTAGACAAAGATTTGTTCTTCAATAAGCAGGGCACACAGGACTTACTCCAAACACCCGACAAGGCCAACATCCCTTATATTCAAGAGGTAGAGATGCAGGCACAGAGGACACCGAGCGTGATGCCTCGTTAGGATCCACCGACGGTGAGTGGGAAAGCTGTCGTTACCGTCAATATTATTCGCCAACATGCAATCATTGGACAATAAATTAGACGAGGTACAATCACGAATATCCTACCAACGGGACATCAAAAACTGTAATAACCTAATTTTCACGGAATCGTGGCTGAATGATGACATGGATATTCAGCTAGCGGGATATACGCTGAACCGGCAAGATAGAACAGCACACTCAGGTAAGACGGGGGGGGGGGGGGGGGGGGGGGGGATGTCTGTGCATATTTGTAAACAACAGCTGGTGCATGAAATCTAAGGATGTCTCTAGATTTTGCTCACCTGAAGTAGAGTATATTGTGATAAATTGCAGACCACACTACTTGCTTAGAGAGTTTTCAGCTACGTATACTATTCGTGGCTGTTTATTTACCACCACAGACAGATGCTGGTACTAAGACCGCACTCAGTCAGCTGTATAAGAAAATAAGCAAACAGGAAACCACTCACACAGAGGCGGCGCTCCAAGTGGCCGGAGACTTTTTACTTTATACCCATCCCGGATCCGGGATCCTCCTCATCAAAAAAGTTGACTAGCATAGCCTAGCCTAGCCTAACGGGACAGGGATATCATATAATATAATTTTCATGAAATCACAAGTCCAATACAGCAAATGAAAGATAAACATCTTGTGAATCCAGCCATCATTTCCGATTTTTAAAATGTTTTACAGCGAAAACACAATATGTATTTCTATTAGCTAACCACAATAGCCAAACACACAACCGCATATTTTCACCATGTTTCCACCGCATAGGTAGCTTTCACAAAACCACCAAATAGAGATAAAATTAGTCACTAACCAAGAAACAACTTCATCAGATGACAGTCTTAAAACATGTTATACAATACATTTATGTTTTGTTCGAAAATGTGCATATTTGAGGTATAAATCATAGTTTTACATTGCAGCTACCATCAAAAATAGCACCAAAGCAGCCAGAATAATTACAGAGAGCAACGTGAAATAAATAAATACTCATCATAAAACATTTATGAAAAATACATGGTGTACAGCAAATGAAAGATAAACATCTTGTGAATCCAGACAATATTTCTGATTATTTAAGTGTTTTACAGCGAAAACACAATATAGAATTATATTAGCTTACCACAATAGCCAAACACACAACGGCATTTATTCACCGCAAAGGTAGCTTTCGCAAAAAACAGCAATAAATATAAAATTAATCACTAACCTTTGGACAACTTCATCAGATGACAGTCTTATAACATCATGTTATACAATACAATTATGTTTTGTTCGAAAATGTGCATATTTATAGCTACAAATCCTGGTTATACATTGTGAATACGTAGCATCGATTCACCAGAATCGCCAGAGATATTTTGGACACTCACCTAATCTGACCAAAGAACTCATCATAAACTTTACATAAAAATACTTGTTGTATGGCAAATGAAATATACACTGGTTCTTAATGCAACCGCTGTGTTAGATTTTTAAAAATAACTTTACCATAACATACTATTATTGTTATACTGTTATTGTGAGACAGCGCTCACCAAAACGGCGGAGAATAGGAGTCAACATTTTCCACAGAAATACGAAATAACATCATAAATGTTTTCTTACTTTTGCTGAGCTTCTATCAGAATGTACAAGGAGTCCTTGGTCCAGAATAAATCGTTGTTTGGTTTTAGAATGTCCATTTCTTCTGTCGAATTCGCGCCACAATGTTAGCCAAGGTTGCTAACATTCCCATCCTCTCTTGGCGCAAAGAACGGAAAACTCCAAAAGTCCCAATAAACGTTGAATAAACTGATAAAACTCGGTTTAAAAAAACGACTTTATGATGTTATTATCACATGTATCAAATAAAATCAGAGCCGGAGATATTCGCCGTGTATACCGAACGCTTTTCAGAAGACATTGTGGAGCTCCTTCGCGCGCCGTGGAAAACTGACAAAATGGCTGACCTGTCACTCCAAAAGCTCTTATTCGGCCTCAGATCAAGCTAGACACCCCATTCCACCTTCCACTGCCTGTTGACATCTAGTGAAAGGCGTATGAAGTGCATGCATATCGATAAATAAAAGCCAGTTGAATAGGCAGGCCCTGAAACAGAGCCTAGTTTTCAGACTTTTCACTTCCTGTATGGAAGTTTGCTGCCAAATGAGTTCTGTTTTACTCACAGATATAATTCAAACAGTTTTAGAAACTTGAGAGTGTTTTCTATCCAATAGTAATAATAATATGCATATTGTATGATCTAGAATAGAGTACGAGGCACGATTTTTTCCAAAGTGAAAACAGCCCCCCCTATTGACAAGAAGTTTTAATGCAGGGAAACTTAAATCAGTTCTACCTAATTTCTATCAACATGCTAAATATGCAACCAGAGGGGAAAAAATTCTAGATCACCTGTACTCCACACACAGAGACGTGTACAAAGCTCTCCCTCGCCCTCCATTTGGTAAATCCGACCACAAATCTATCCTCCTGATTCCTGCTTAAAAGCAAAAATTAAAGCAGGAAGCACCAGTGACTTAGTCTATAAAAAACTGGTCAAATGAAGCAGATGCTAATCTACAGGACTGTTATGCTATCACAGACTGGAACATGTTCCGGGATTCTTCTGATGGCATTGAGGAGTACACCACATCAGTCACTGGCTTCATCAATAAGTGCATCGAGGACGTCGTCCCCACAGTGACTGTACATACATACCCCAACCAGAAGCCATGGATTACAGGCAACATTCACACTGAGCTAAAGGGTAGAGCTGCATCTTTCAAGGTGCGGGACGCTAACCCGGAAGCTTATAAGAAATCCTGCTGTGCCCTGCGACGAACCATCAAACAGGCAAAGCATCAATACAGGGCTAAGATTGAATCATACTACACCGGCTCCGACGCTCGTCTTATGTGGCAGGGCTTGCAAACTATTACAGACTACAAAGGGAAGCACAGCTGCGAGCTGCCCAGTGACACGAGTCTACCAGGCGAGCTAAATCACTTATATGCTCGCTTCGAGGCAAGCAACACTGAGGCATGCATGAGAGCATCAGCTGTTCCGGATGACTGTGTGATCATGCTCTCCGTAGCTGACGTGAGTAAGACAATTAAACAGGTCAACATTCACAAAGCTGCGGGGCCAGACGGATTACCAGGACGTGTGCTCCGGGCATGTGCTGACCAACTGCCAGGTATCTTCACTGACATTTTCAACATGTCCCTGATTGAGTCTGTAATACCAACATGTTTCAAGTAGACCAACATGGTCCCTGTGCCCAAGAACACAGGTAACCTGCCTAAATGACTACAGACCCATAGCACCCACGTCCGTAGCCATGAAGTGCTTTGAAAGGCTGGTCATGGCTCACATTAACTTCTAGTTCCTCCCAAACCCGGATCCGGGAGCACCCCCCACCAGTAAAAAAGCTGACTAGCATAGCCTAGCATAGCGTCACAAGTAAATACTAGCATCTAAATATCATTAAATCACAAGTCCAAGACACCAGATGAAAGATACACTTCTTGTGAATCCAGCAATTATTTCTGATTTTTAAAATGTTTTACAGGGAAGACACAATATGTAAATCTATTAGCTAACCACGTTAGCAAAAGACACCATTTTTCTTAGTCCACCATTTTTTCTCTCCACCAGTAGCTATCACCAATTCGACCAAATAAAGATATTGATAGCCACTAACCAAGAAAAAACCTTATCAGATGACAGTCTGATAACATATTTATTGTATAGCATAGGTTTTGTTAGAAAAATGTGCATATTTCAGGTATAAATCATAGTTTACAATTGCACCCACCATCACAACTCGACTAGAATAAATACAGAGAGCAACGTGTATTAACTAATTACTAATCATAAAACATTTCTTAAAAATACACAGCGTACAGTAATTGAAAGACACAGATCCTGTGAATCCAGACAATATTTCAGATTTTCTAAGTGTTTTACAGCGAAAACACAATAAATCGTTATATTAGCATACCACATGTGCAAACATTACCCCAGCATTGATTCAAGGCAAAAAGAGCGATAGCGTTATCATCACCAAAATATATTAATTTTTTCACTAACCTTCTCAGAATTCTTCCGATGACACTCCTGTAACATCATATTACACAATCCATATAGAGTTTGATCGAAAATGTGCATATTTAGCGGCACAAATCGTGCTTACACAATGGAAATACTGTCCAACTACTCAAGCAATCTGCCCGGCGCCATCTTGGAAAGACACCTATTTTTATCGAAAACTATTCATAAACTTGACTAAAAAAATACAAGTTGGACAGCAATTGAAAGACAAATTAGTTCTTAATGCAATCGCTGAATTACATTTTTAAAATTATCCTTACTGTGCAATACAGGGTGCGCCAAAGCGAAGCTACCCCAAAAAAAATGGCGACATATGCGTTTAACATTTTTCAACAGAACAACGATTTATCATCATAAATAGTTCTTACTATTAGCTGAGCTTCCATCAGAATCTTGGGCAATGTATCCTCTCTCCGGTCTAATCGTCTTTTGGTCGAAAGATGTCCTCTTGTCCTGTCGAAATGGCCACTAACGTTCGGCATGTACCGGAAAAGTGCCCAACTCTTGAAAGTGCGTCACATAGAAATGCCAGAAAATCGCAATAAACTGCTATAAACTGCTATAAGTCGGTTTAAATTAACTACCTTATGATGTCTTTAACACCTATAACGAGTAAAAACATGACCGGAGATATATTACTGGCTAAACCAAAGCTTGGAAGGAGGCCAGTCCGACGTCCATCGTGCGTCAAGCGCAGGGAAGAAAAGAAAGGTACTTCCGCCCTTTGGTCTTTTATAAAGTCCCAGATTGCGCAATCGACTCCATTCAAATTGTCACCACTTACTGACATCTAGAGGAAGGCGTAGGCAGTGTTTGTAGCCCCATAGCATTCACAGGGACCTAAAAACTGACCTGGGAACAGAGGCCAAGATTTCTGAAATCTCACTCCCTGGCAGGAAAAGTGCTGTAGAATGAGTTCTGTTTCACTCAGAGACATAATTCCAACGGTTTTAGAAACTAGAGAGTGTTTTCTATCCAATAATAATAATAATATGCATATTGTACGAGCAAGAATTGAGTACTAGGCAGTTTAATTTGGAGACCAATTTTTCCAAGATCGAAATAGCACCCCCCATAGGCTCAAGAGGTTTTAACACCATTATCCCAGAAACCCTAGACCTACTCCAATTTAAATAGTGCCCAAACAGATCCACAGATGATGCAATCTCTATTGCACTCCACACTGCCCTTTCCCACCTGGACAAAAGGAACACCTATGTGAGAATGCTATTCATTGACTACAGCTCAGCGTTCAACACCATAGTTCCCTCAAAGCTCACCACTAAGCTAAGGATCCTGGGACTAAACACCTCCCTCTGCAACTGGATCCTGGACTTCCTGATGGGCCGCCCCCAGGTAGTGAGGGTAGGTAGCAACACATCTGCCACGCTGATCCTCAACACTGGAGCCCCCCAGGGGTGCGTGCTCAGTCCCCTCCTGTACTCCCTGTTCACCCACAACTGCATTGCCAGGCACGACTCCAACACCATCATTAAGTTTGCAGACGACTCAACAGTGGTAGGCCTGTTCACCGACAACGATGAGACAGCCTATAAGGGAGGAGGTCAGAGACCTGGCCGGGTGGTGCCAGAATAACAACCTATCCATATACCTTATAAACTGTAGCATATGGATACAGACTGTGTATAGAAGTATTACATGGAAACAAACAGTATATATTAGTAGTACATAGAGACGTACAGTATATAGAATCAGTACATGGAGACAGATAGTATATAGAAGTAGTACATGGATACATACAGTATTAAGAAGTAGTATATGGATACACACAGTATGTACAGTTGTACATGGAGATATAAATTATATACAGTTGTACAGACAATATATACATTGGTAATGGAGATATACAGTATATACAGTAGTACATGGAGCCAGCAAGTATATGCAGTAGTAAATGCAGACATACAGTTTATAGAAGCAGTACATGGAGACATACAGTATATGGAAGTAGTACATGTAGACAGACAGTATATACAGTAGTACATGGAGACATACAGTATATACAGTAGTGCATGGAGACAGACAGTATATACAGTAGTGCATGGAGACAGACAGTACATACAGTAGTACATGGAGACAGACAGAATATACAGTAATACATGGAGACAGACAGTATATATTAGAAGAACATGGAGACATACAGCATATAGTAGTAGTACATGGAGGCATACAGTATATACAGTAGTGCATGGAGACATACAGTAGTAGCACATGGACTGACAGTATGTACAGTAATATATGGAGACATGCGGTGGATAGACGTTGTACACGAAGACAGGCAGTATATACAGTAGAACATGGAGACATACAGTGTGTACAGTATTGTATAGAGACATACCGTATATAAAATCAGTACATGAAGACAGTCAGTATGTAGTAGTAGTACATGGAGACATACATTATATAAAGTAGTACATGGAGACAGACAGTGTATACGGTATAACATGGAGGCATACTGTAGATACAAGTAGTATATGGAGACAGACAGTGTCACGTTCCTGACCTGTTTTCCGTTGTTTTTGAACTTTGTTTAGTTGGTCAGGACGTGAGCTGGGTGGGTAGTCTATGTTATGTGTTTCTATGTTGGGTTAAATGTGTTGCCTGATATGGTTCTCAATTAGGGGCAGGTGTTTGACGTTTCCTCTGATTGAGAACCATATTAAGGTAGGCTGTTCTCACTGTTTGTTTGTGGGTGATTGTTCCTGTGTCTGTGTCTGTTTGCACCACACGGGACTGTTTTGTTTGTTCGTTCGTTTGGCTAGTCTTTCCTGTTCGTGCGTTCTTCGTGTCTATGTAAGTTCTCTAGTTCAGGTCTGTCTACGTCGTTTTGTTGTTTTGTTTCTATTCAAGTGTTCTTCGTATGTTCGTCTTTGCTTTAATAAATATTAATTATGTCTACATACCTCGCTGCGTGTTGGTCCGATCCATGCTCCTCCTCGTCCGAGGAGGAGGAATATGACGAACGTTACAGAATCACCCACCAACAAAGGATCAAGCAGCGGGGTAACGGGCAGCAGCGACAGCAGCGGCCCATTACACAGGACTCCTGGACATGGGAGGACATTTTGGAGGGAAAAGGACCCTGGGCTAAGGTTGGAGAGAATCGCCGCTCTCGGGAGGAGAAGGAGGCAGCTAAAGCCCAGGAGCGGTGGTATGAGGAGGCAGCACGTAAGCGAGGCTGGAAGCCGGAGAGTCAAGCCCAAAGATTTCTTGGGGGGGGGGGATAAAAGGGTGTGTTGCGAAGTCATGTAGGAGACCTGCGCCAACTCCCTATGCTTACCGTGGAGTGCGAGAGTACGGGCAGACACCGTGTTATGCGGTAAAGCGCATGGTGTCTCCTGTACGTGTGCATAGCCTGGTGCGGGTTATTCCACCTCCCCGCACTGGCAGAGCTAGATTGAGTATTGAGCCAGGTGCCATGAAGCCGGCTCAACGTGTCTGGTCTCCAGTGCGTCTCCTCGGGCCGGCATACATGGCACCAGCCTTACGCATGGTGTCCCCGGTTCGCCTACACAGCCCAGTGCGGGTTATTCCACCTCCCCGCACTGGTCGGGCTACGGGGAGCATACAACCAGGTAAGGTTGGGCAGGCTCGGTGCTCAAGGGAGCCAGTACGCCTGCATGGTCCGGTATATCCGGCGCCACCTTCCCGCCCCAGCCCAGTACCACCAGTGCCTACACCACGCACCAGGCTTCCAGTGCATCTCCACGCACTCTCCCTGTGGTGCGTGTCTCCAGCCCGGTACCACCAGTTCCGGCACCACGCACCAAGCCTCCTGTGCGTCTCCAGAGCCCTGTACGCACTGTTCCTTCTCCCCGCACTCGCCCTGAGGTGCGTGCCCTCAGTCCGGTACCACCAGTTCCGGCACCACGCACCAGGCCTATAGTGCGCTTTGAGAAACCAGTGTGCCCTGTTCCTGCTCCCTGCACTAGCCTTGAGGTGCGTGTCTCCAGTCCGGTACCACCAGTTCCGGCACCACGCACCAGGCCTACTGTGCGCCTCAGCAGGTCAGAGTCGGCCGTCTGCCCAACGCCGCCTGCACTGCTCGTCTGCTCAACGCCGCCTGCACTGCTCGTCTGCCCAGCGCCGTCTGAGCTGCCTGCCTGCCCAGCGCCATCTGAGCCATCCGTCTGCCTAGCGCCATCTGAGCCATCCGTCTGCCTAGCGCCGTCTGAGCCATCCGTCTGCCCAGCGCCGTCTGAGCCGTCCGTCTGCCCAGCGCCGTCTGAGCTGTCCGTCTGTCCCGAGCCGTCAGAGCCGCCCGTCTGTCCCGAGCCGTCAGAGCCGCCCGTCTGTCCCGAGCCGTTAGAGCCGTCCGTCAGTCAGGAGCCGCTAGAGCCGTCCGTCAGTCAGGAGCCGCCAGAGCCGCCAGCCAGTCAGGAGCTGCCAGAGCCGCCAGCCAGTCAGGAGCTGCCAGAGCCGCCAGCCAGTCAGGAGCTGCCCGAGCCGCCAGCCAGTCAGGAGCTGCCAGAGCCGCCAGCCAGTCATGAGCTGCCCTCCAGTCATGAGCTGCCCTCCAGTCATGAGCTGGCCTTCAGTCATGAGCTGCCCTTCAGTCATGAGCTGCCCTACAGTCATGAGCTGCCCTCCAGTCATGAGCTGCCCTCCAGTCATGAGCTGCCCTTCAGTGATGAGCTGCCCTTCAGTCATGAGCTGCCCTTCAGTCATGAGCTGCCCTCCAGTCATGAGCTGCCCTCCAGTCGTGAGCTGCCCTCCAGTCATGAGCTGCCCTCCAGTCATGAGCTGCCATATAGTCCGGAGCTGTATCTAGTCCGAAGCAACCATTCAGTCCAGAGCTGCCTCTCTGTCCGGAGCTGCCCTTCAGTCCGGAGTTGCCCCTCTGTCCTGAGCTACCCCTCTGTCCTGAGCTACCTCTCTGTCCTGAGCTACCTCTCTGTCCTGGGTTACCTCTCTGTCCTGAGCTACCTCTCTATCCTGAGTTGTCTCCTCTATTTAGGAGGGGCCTTGGTGAAGGTTCCTGGACCAGGGTCGGGGGCGAGGGTCGCCACTCAAGGGACGCTAAGGAGGGGGACAAAGACAATGGTGGAGTGGTGTCCTCGTCCTGCGCCGGAGCCGCCACCGCGGACAGATGCCCACCCAGACCCTCCCCTTGAGTTTTAGGGGTGCGCCCGGAGTTCGCACCTTGAGGGGGGGGTTCTGTCACGTTCCTGACCTGTTTTCCGTTGTTTTTGGACTTTGTTTAGTTGGTCAGGACGTGAGCTGGGTGGGTAGTCTATGTTATGTGTTTCTATGTTGGGTTAAATGTGTTGCCTGATATGGTTCTCAATTAGGGGCAGGTGTTTGACGTTTCCTCTGATTGAGAACCATATTAAGGTAGGCTGTTCTCACTGTTTGTTTGTGGGTGATTGTTCCTGTGTCTGTGTCTGTTTGCACCACACGGGACTGTTTCGTTTGTTCGTTCGTTTGGCTAGTCTTTCCTGTTCGTGCGTTCTTCGTGTCTATGTAAGTTCTCTAGTTCAGGTCTGTCTACGTCGTTTTGTTGTTTTGTTTCTATTCAAGTGTTCTTCGTATGTTCGTCTTTGCTTTAATAAATATTAATTATGTCTACATACCTCGCTGCGTGTTGGTCCGATCCATGCTCCTTCTCGTCCGAGGAGGAGGAATATGACGAACGTTACAGACAGTATGTACAGTAGTACAGTAGTACATGGAGACATACAGTTTATAGAAGCGGCACATTTTAGTTTATTTTAGTTTATTATTTCGACCATTTTAAAGAACAAGCACACAAAAAACTTGAAAAAGCCATACATGCACATGAATATAATCATCGAGGATAACACAAAATAAAGTCTGGGACTTATTTCCATTGTGGTCCTCTTGAGACAAGATGGCTAGACAAGATCCAACACAGTTTGGCAGTGAAAGAATAAAACAAAAGCAGAGAAGAAGAACATCATATCTCATCATTCCAGAGAATGGAGAGAGAAAGTATATACAGTAGTACATGGTGACAAACAGTATAAACAGTAGTGCATGGAGACAGAAGGTATATTCAGCAGTACATTGAGATATACAGTACATAGTCATAGTACATGGATACATACAGTTTATAGTAATAGCACATGAGTACATACAGTATGTACAGTAGTATATGGAAACATACAGTTTATAGAAGTTGTACATGAAGACAGACAGTGTACACAGTAGTACATGGAAACATACAGTATATACAGTAGTATATGGAGAGATACCATATATAGAATTAGTACATGGAGACATACAGTATATACAGTAGTACATGGAGACATACAGTATATAGAAGTAGTACATGGAGACAGACAGTATATAGTAGTAGTGCATATAGGCATACGCTATATAGTAGTAGTACATGGAGACAGACATCATATACAGTAGTACATTGAGATGTACAGTATACGGTAGTAGTACATAGAGGCATACAGTGTATATAATAGTAGCACATGGAGGCAGACAGTATGTACCATAGTACATGGAAACATACAGTATATAGAGTAGTACATGGAGACATACAGTATATAGAAGTAGTACATGGAGACATACAGTATTTACAATAGTACATTGAGACATTCAGTATAGACAGTATACAGCGTAGTAGTACATGGAGAGAGACAGTATATGGTATTAGTAGACAGACAGTATATATGTCACGGCTGTCGTCCTCCTCTTCTGCCGAGGAGAATCGAGAAGGATCGGAGGACCAATACGCAGCGTGGTAAGTGTTCGTCATTTTAATTGAAAAAACTGAACACTACAAAAACAACAAAGTTACAACCGTGAAGCTAATAAACAATTGAAAAAACTGAACACTACAAAAACAACAAAGTTACAACCGTGAAGCTAATAAACAATCGTGCTGACACAAACACTACACATAGACAATCACCCACAAAACCCAACAGAAAACAGGCTACCTAATATGGTTCCCAATCAGAGACAACGACTAACACCTGCCTCTGATTGAGAACCATATCAGGCCAAACACAGAAACAGACAAGCTAGACATACAACATAGAATGCCCACTCAGATCACACCCTGACCAAACAAAACATATAAACATACAAAGCAAACTATGGTCAGGGCGTGACAATATAGTAGTAGTACATGGAGACATACAGTATATACAGTAGTACATGTAGACAGATAGTAATTTTAGTAGTACATGGAGTCCGACAGTATATAGAAGTAGTACCTTGAGACAGACAGAATGTACCATTTTTTTATTTATTTTTTATTTCACCTTTATTTAACCAGGTAGGCTAGTTGAGAACAAGTTCTTATTTGCAACTGCGACCTGGCCAAGATAAAGCATAGCAATTCGACACATACAACAACACAGAGTTACACATGGAATAAACAAAACATACGGTCAATAATACAGTAGAAAAATAAGTCTATATACAATGTGAGCAAATGAGGTGAGATAAGGGAGGTAAAGGCAAAAAAAGGCCATGGTGGCGAGGTAAATACAATATAGCAAGTAAAACACTGGAATGGTAGGTTTGCAGTGGAAGAATGTGCAAAGTAGAAATAGAAATAATGGGGTGCAAAGGAGCAAGATAAATAAATAAATACAGTAGGGGAAGAGGTAGTTGTTTGGGCTAAATTTTAGATGGGCTATGTACAGGTGCATTAATCTGTGAGCTGCTCTGGCAGCTGGTGCTTGAAGATAGTGAGGGAGATAAGTGTTTCCAGCTTCAGAGAATTTTGCAGTTTGTTCCAGTCATTGGCAGCAGAGAACTGGAAGGAAAGACGACCAAAGGAGGAATTGGCTTTGCGGGTGACCAGTGAGATATACAGGCTGGAGCGTGTGCTACGAGTGGGTGCTGCTATGGTGACCAGTGAGCTGAGATAAGGCGGGGCTTCACCTAGCAGAGACTTGTAGATAACCTGTAGCCAGTGGGTTTGGCGACGAGGATGAAGCGAGGGCCAACCAACGAGAGCGTACAGGTCGCAATGGTGGGTAGTATATGGGGCTTTGGTGACAAAACGGATGGCACTGTGATAGACTGCATTTAGTTTGTTGAGTAGAGTGTTGGAGGCTATTTTATAGATGACATCACCGAAGTTGAGGATCGGCAGGATGGTCAGTTTTACGAGGGTATGTTTGGCAGCATGAGTGAAGGATACTTTGTTGCAATATAGGAAGCCGATTCTCGATTTAATTTTGGATTGGAGATGCTTAATGTGAGTCTGGAAGGAGAGTTTACAGTCTAACCAGACACCTAGGTATTTGTAGTTGTCCACGTATTCTAAGTCAGAGCCGTCCAGAGTAGTGATGCTGGACGGGCGAGCAGGTGCGGGCAGTGATCGGTTGAATAGCATGCATCTCCTTTTACTTGCGTAGACATACAGTACATGGAGACGTACAGTATCTTAAAGGTTAAATAATTAACTAAAAATATAGAAGTAGTACATGGAGACAGACAGTATATACAATAGTACTTTTAGACAGACAGTATATAGTAGTAGTAGAACAACACATAATTATACAGAAGTAGTACATGGAGACAGACAGTATATACAGTAGTGCATGGAGACAGACAGTATATGCAATAGTACATGGAGACAGACAGTATATAGTAGTAGTACAACGACACATAATTATATAGAAGTAGTACATGAGATATACAGTATATACAGTAGTACATGGAGACATATAGTATATGGTGATAGTGTATGGAGACTGGCAGTATATACAGTTGTGCATGGAAACATATAGAAGTAGTACATTATATATAAATACATTTGATATTTGATATATATATATACATTATATATCAAATATGTAATAAATGAGTCAATGCCAGAAGACATGTCTAATTGACAACTGTCAATCCCTCTGTTTCACTTCCTTCTTCTTCTTATTCCTTGAGCCATTGGAACCTGTCGACTTGTTGCTGTTTTTGAGGGAGTTGATTAACATAAAGGATTTCAAATTTTGTACTAAACTCACTATCATATCATATCATATCATATCTGGCGGCACTAATCAGTTCTGCAGACACTAATCAGTGAACTGATTGGCTGGGAAAGCCAAGTCAGCTGTGGTGGGCACTGGGCACTACCGGGAGTTAGCCCTTATTAAAGAGAGTATGCCCATCATGGGCATGTAGATGGAGGTGTACCATGTGGCGTATTCAGTGGTGTAAAGTACTTAAGTAAAAATACTTTAAAGTACTACTTAAGTAGTTTTGTGGGGTGTCTGTACTTTACTATTTATATTTTTGACAACTTTTACTTTTACTTCACTACATTCCTAAAGGAAATTGTATACTTTTTACTCCATTCATTTTCCCTGACACCCAAAAGTTCTCGATACATTTTGAATGCTTAGCAGGACAGAAAATGGTTCAATTCACACACTTATCAAGAGAACATCCCTGGGCATCCCTACTGCATCTGATCTGGCGGAAACACTAAACACAAATGCTTAGTTTGTAATTAATGTCTGAGTGTTATTTCGGAGTGTGCCCTTGGCTATCCGGAAATAAATAAAAAAGAAAATGGTGCTGGCTGATTTTCTTAATATAAGGAATTTTAAATGATTTATACTTTTACTTTTGATACTTAACATGTGATACTTAAGTATATTTAAAACCAAATAAAGACTTTTACTCAAGTAGTATTTCACTGGGTGACTGTCACTTTTACTTGAGTCATTTTCTTTTACTATCTTTACTTTTTTTCTCAAGTTTGACAAATTAGTACTTTTCCACAAGTGGGCGTACTGTACGTGGGCACTCAGTCCCTTTGTAACTGAGAGATGTGTGAGATAAGTTCCTGGGAGAGAGCCCACTGTTAAGAGAAGTCAGCTGGCATTGTCTGAGCCAGTTAGCTTCATCTAAGACAGCAAACTTCCTCCACCCCCTTTGACCTCATCCTAACCTGATTACTCCCGTTCTGTGTGTGTACAGATTGAAAGGAAGGAGGCATTTGACGACAACATCCACCACCCGCTCCTCATCACACTGACCCGAGGAGCCAGCCCCACCCATCTCCTCTGAGACCCGGCTCACCATCTGCACCTTGCCCACCCGCCTCATGCCAATCAGACTCCTGGGCATCTAGTCTCCTGCCAGTCCTACACAACAGTACAACACTGTGTCCCTGGCTGACGTCAGGGTTGATGAGATACAAATGATCAGTCGTTTAATTTGTTTGTATTACAGTATTAACTCCATTGTGGTGTGTTCAGTGATGCTATTACATAACATTGCAGAATCCTATTTTCTTGACTTTTGGAAAGTTTTGAAAAGTGTGTGTGTTGTGATGACAACATGTTGTGTGTGGCTTAATCCGTGTCCGTGATCAGGTGTGACCCTGTTACTGTGCAATACAAAAATGTGCGACATGCTAAACCGAATGGTGGAGATTTCAAGTGTCCCACGCTGCCTCAATGAACTGTCAACACGGAGAAGGCTGAAACATAAATATAATCACTAGATCATGTTCTGATGTCCTAACCAAGTAATATACCGCAAGGTTTATGCATATGACTATACTGGACAGTATCTTTCACTAAAAGTCTATGACAAACTTTTGTTTTATTAAGCAACAGGGTTCAGGCTACTTCGATCCATGCCAATACCCAACCAAAAAAGGGTTTCTGGACACACATCAAACGGAACATTTTCTACCGATTTGTCATCGATTCTCTGCAGAAGTGTCTCATACTAAAGGTTCAGTGGCTGAATGCAGTTATATAGTTCACTGTGAAAGAGCTTTTCTGCCAATACCTCTCTGGGGTGAGTTTCTCAAAAGCTTTGCAGCACCCAAATCATCTTTGGTCCATTGTCTACAATGCCTCCAATTGCCTCCAATGGATTTGAGATGATCTTAATGCTGCGAAGCTTTCAAGAAACTCACCCCTGGTCTCTTGCTCACTGCACCAAGACCTCTTCTACACTGTCTCCAGCTGAAAACTGTCTTACTGTGAGAAAAACATGGACAATATGATCTCACAAACTCACTGCTATGTTTGACGTTTGTCCAAAAGGCGCAAACATCAAGTGTTATCCCTACCACACGGCATTATTTTCTGCAGCTGGCTCTGGTCTACAGATTGCCCTGGTGTTGTGCTTTTTACACCCGCCAACCCATACTCTAACCACATTGGTATGGATGGATAGTTGTATGCTTTTAACATCCACCAACCCGTATTGTAAGCACAAAGGCATTGGATTGTTTTATGAGCGCCTCAAATGGTTTTAAAAACTATCTATTAAAAATATCTAGCAGTACATTAGAGTCCTCTGCGGTTACTTTTATAACTAATGTTCTGTTTTAATATTAGCATGTTAGAATGTTATGTCATAGTATGTTCTGAATCAATGTTCCCTGGGACTACCGCGCAGAAGAAATACTAGCCCGCACAGAGAAGAACCCAAGATTGAACTTCACTCAACTTTCTAGTTTTCCCCGTTAGTTAACACTATCAACGTTTCCCTCTACTGTGGGAATTGCCAATAGTAGCCACTTTCAATGCAACATACCAAAGCAAAACGAACTATGCAAGAGATTGTCTTGTAAGCAGAACGCACCAGAGTAGGATTATTTTGCATTGACAGGCACATCTCAGCCCATACTCTACAGATAAGGCATTAACCACTCGGAGCTGCAGTAACCCTATATGCAAATAGACCATTGCCATATATGGATCTGTGCCATTCACTTTGAAATGGACTGTGTTTACAGCATGAGTGGTCGAGAGTAGATGTGCTTGTTTTGAGATCAAAGCGAAAATTGCATGTAGCCACGTGTGCACATTTGATCATATTCTTTGCTAGACCAGTTATAGACCAGTTATAGCAAATTTCTAGTCAGCAATGAGGGAGTGGTTGCTTCCTACAAGAGCACCAAACATGTGCATTTCTAGCCATCTTTGAAAAGCGAGTCAGGTAAAGAGCATTTTTTCTGTCTTAAAGGGCCAGTATTGTATTTTGATACTGGCTTGAATAAGCTAAGTAGCCAATAGGCAGAGGATAATTTGTCTGATTCCCTGTAATAATGGTATGGAAATAATATTGGACTTTATTTTTTAAAGTGTTTCTTGCGTCAAACAACACATTTTCAGTCACCTCCTTGTCTGAAGGACAAGTGGATAAGCAGGTTAATGTCAAGCCCCGCATATTTTTCCAAATGTAGGCCTACATTGAACACCACACATACCGTAGGCTGCTACTGTAGGCTGAATGATAGTACAGCTATTTCCATGTTAAAATGTTATGGGATGCATTTTCAATTTTTTTATGGTAGGTCACTCTGATAGGCCTAGATTATAATCAAATAGCCACAGAGTTGGCTTCTTGGCCACTGTTATAACTGTAACTTAAAGTGTGTACAGCGGTATACACGCGCCAGAAGTTGCATATTATTTTCAAATCATTCATGTTTGCACTCAGCAGAACTGACATTTGCTCAGTGACGAAAAACATTGGTCAGAACATAAAGTAAAAAAATGGGTTGATTTGATTTCATCAACACATTTCTCCTTGATCTCCTGTCATGGGCCTGAATAATCAGTTGAAATGATACTCAACTCATACAATAACATTCTCTGTAGATCAATGTGATCCCCATTGGTTTACTCAGACAGTAGTCCCCTGCTCTCTAAACCTCTCCCAGACAGGGTGGTGTTTTCCGTGTAGGCCACAGCCCTACTCCAGACTACTCCTCCACAAAAAAAATAGAGAGGGGAGAGAGGGAGGGCAGCATAGAACCGTTTACCCTGAGGCTTGTGCTGGTCAGGCCGGGAATACTGGCGAGGGGCGAGTGAGCCCCCCTCCATCTCTCTTTTGATACTTTAAACAGGCCTGTTCTCTCCTTCCCCCGATCAGCCAGAGAGACAGTATTGACAATGTACAGACTCAGTGAACATTTATTATTTTATTTTACATTTATTTAACTAGGCAAGTCAGTTAAGAACAAATTCTTATTTTCAATGACGGCCTAGGAACAGTGGGTTAACTGCCTTCTGGCGCGTGTATACCGCATAGCCTTGCTATTGAGAATGGCCACCGTAGGCAGACCTGGCTCTTAAGAGAAGACAGGCTATGTGCACACGGCCCACAAAATGAGTTGGAAACTAAGCTGTACTTCCTAACCTCCTGCCAAATGTATGACCATATTAGAGACACATATTTCCCTCAGATTACACAGACCCATACAGAATTTGAAAACAAATCAAATTTTTAAAAACTCCCACGTCAATTGGGTGAAATAGCACAGTGTGCAATCACAGCAGCAAGATTTGTGACCTGTTGCCACAGGAAAAGGGCAACCAATGAAGAACAAACACCATTCTAAATACAACCCATATTTATGTTTATTTTTCTTCTTAAGGATCTGACCCTTTTTTTCAATTTTCACCTAAAATGACATACCCAAATCTAACTGCCTGTAGCTCAGGACCTGAAGCAAAGATATGCATATTCTTGATACCATTTGAAAGGAAACACTTTGAAGTTTGTGGAAATATGAAATAAATGTAGGAGAATGCAACACATTAGATCTGGTAAAAGATAATACGAAGAAAAAAACATGCATTATTTAATAATTTTTATTCATCATCTTTGAAATGCAAGAGAAAGGTCACAATGTATTATTCCAGGTTGGGTGCAGTTTCGATTTTTGCCACTAGATGACAACAGTGTATGTGCAAAGTGTTAGACTGATCCAATGAACCATTGCATTTCTGTTCAAAATGTTGCATCAAGTCTGCCCAAATGTTCCTAATTGGTTTATTGATAAATGTTCAAGTTCATAACTGCGCTCTCCTCAAACAATAGCATGGTGTTCTTTCACTGTAATAGCTACTGTACATTGGAAAGTGCAGTTAGATTAACAATAACTTAATATTTCTGTCCGTATCAGATCTGTCTACGTCCTGGGAAATGTTCTTGTTACTTACAACCTCATGCTAATCACATTAGCCTATGTTAGCTCTACCGTCCCGTGGTGAGGACACCAATCCTGTAGAGGTCTGAATTTCCCTTTTGTACTTTAACTATTTGCACATCATTACAACCCTGTATATAGACATAATATGACATTTGAAATATCTTTATTATTTTGGAACTTTTGTGTAATGTTTACTGTACATTTTTCATTGTTTAATTCACTGTATTGCCGCTTTCCATGTTGTCTGTTGTCTATAGCTTGTGAGGTGTGGAACCACTGTTGCTTTTATGGATTTTGTCTTGTTGCTTTTTGTGCTATGTTGCTCTGTCTGCATGCTATGTCTTGCTTGTCCTATTTTGCTCTGCTTGTGCTCACTGCTCATTGATTGTCTGTATTGTAATTGTTTTTAATAACTTGCCCAGGGACTGCGGTTGAAAATTAGCCGGCTGAAACGTTTATTAATGTGCACTGTCCCTGTAAAAATAAAAAATAATACTCATACTCAAACTTTGGTTTATTATCTATTTCACTTGCTTTGGCAATGTAAACATATGTTTCCCATAACAATAAAGCCCCTTTATTTGAAATTTACTTGACAGAGAGGGAAAGAGAGAGGGCAGAGAGAGAGAGAGAGAGAGAGAGAGAGAGAGAGAGATGGAAAGATCTCCATGCTCAACACAAGGGCCCCATTAACTTGACCACTTGCCCTTTGCAAACAAAGCCTGGGATGGCCCCCTGCCCCTCCCACCCAATGATGTGTGATTAGGCTCAGTGTGTTATGTCAAGACACAGACATCTGTTTAGGCCCTTGTGTGTGCATGCGTGCTTGTGTATGCAGAGCTTAGGAGTAGGGTTTGGCACGGTTAATCGAATATCTGGACATCTGAACAGATGAAACACTTATGAAAGTAGGCTATTCAATACAGAATATATTTTTTAGGCCTATTTTAACAATTAAAAAGGTTTGTCTAGGGGCCGATTCAATCAGTTTCGCATTCGACGAAATCCGAAAAGCTGATGTTTTGATGTTGTCGGAGGTGGAACTGTGTAAAGCTTACCATATGCTTCCCAGTATGCTTCCCTGTCGAAACAGTTTGTGCATATATAATGATGGTATTGTGACGTTTTTGGTAGTTTTGGTCTTCGGCAGTTTATTTTGTTGGCTCTTGGAGCACACTTTTAATTGTATTTATTTTTTAAGATTTTGTTTTGCTTACAGCACCTGGTATTCCCAGGCGGTGTCCCATCCCAGTACTAACCAGGCCCAACTGAACAGGCGTGTTCAGGGTGGTATGGCCACAAGCTTATTTTTTTACCCCGTTTTTTCTCCCTGAATTAGGTCCCTTGGTTCATCTCTGCAACATCTCAATGGGCTCGGGAGAGGCAAAGGTTGAGTCATGCGTCCCCCGAAACATGACCCTCCTGGCCGCCTACTACTTATCACACTGCTCGCTTAACCCAGATATCAGCCGCACCAATGAGTCGGAGGAAACACCGCTCAACTGGCGATCAGAGTCATCTTGGAGGTGCCCGGCCCTGTCACAAGGAGTCGCTAGAGAACGATGAGCCAAAGAAAGCTCCACTGGCCAAACCCTCCCCTACCCTGTCCTAAGGGGCTCCAATGAGGCTCCCAGTCACGGGATCGAACACCAGGCTTTTATGGAACCTCAGCACTGCGGTGCAGTGCTTTTGATTGCTGCGCCACCCAGGACCGCTTTCACAAAATGTTTTCATGATGCAAGTCAAAGTTCGGTAGTCGAAGTCTACGCCCCTTCTTCGGTGATTGGTCAACAGTACTACTTCTAGTAAGAGTGGGAGCTCTGGACGGGATTATCCAATTAAGTGCTTGTTGTCATTCAACAAGAGATGACTTGTTTTCATGCAAATATTTTCATTTGAGAAATACTGTGCCAAACATCTTTCTTAGATGTAAAAGATCTCCTCAGCAAAAACATCAAAATGTATTACAGATTTCTTGATTTATCTTATATTATTTCGGCCTATTTTGAGGAAGTGTTACTGGGTATGTTGCTGCTAGTTCGAACACTGGAAAATTAGATGCAATCTACACCTCAAATAGCGTGTTAAAAACTTCTTGAGCCTATGGGGGGTGCTATTTCGATCTTGGAAAAATTGGTCTCCAAATTAAACTGCCTCGTACTCAATTCTTGCTTGTACAATATGCATATTATTATTACAATTGGATAGAAAACACTCTCTAGTTTCTAAAACCGTTCGAATTATGTCTGTGGGTGAAACAGAACTCTTTCTACAGCGAAATCCATGACAGGAACTGCGAAGGTCTGAAAACTAGGCTCTGCTCTCAGATCAGTTTAAAGCTATGTCTGTATCCTATGGGTCGACATGAACTGCACCCGCCTTCCCCTGGATGTCAGTAACCAATGAGAAGTGGAATGGACTTTCTACGTAGCTCTCAGAGTTCATAAAAGGCCAAGGAACGAGGGGACCTCTCTTTTCAACGCTCGCCATTACGCAAAGCAAGACCTCAGGATGGCGTTTTGAAATGCTCAGTTATCGACCTTAGATATATCCGTCTGTAATTTAATTCGATATAGGTGTTAGAAACATCATAACGAAGTTATTTTAAACCGAGTTATATCAGTTTATGCGAGTATATTGCTATTTTCGGAATTTCCTTAGTATTGAGTTTGAGGATTTGGGCATGCTGTGGCCGCATAGCTATTGGTAGCTGCTAATTCCGAAGTTGAACACGACGTTTTACAACCAAGCAACAATTCTTTTGGACAAAGGACCACTTCGCCAAGATTCTGATGGAAGCTCGTCCAAAAGTAAGAGCTATTTATGATGTTATTCCGTATTTATGTGGAAAAATGTAAACGTATTTGTCCGCCATTATTGCGGCACTAGTCTGGCTGTAACGCACACTGTATGTCTAGTAACGTTAATTTTAAAAATCTAACTCAGCGATTGCATTAAGAACTAATTTGTCTTTCAATTGCTGTCCAACCTGTATTTTTTTAGTCAAGTTTATGAATAGCTTTCGATAAGAATAGGTGCCTTTCCAAGATGGCGCAGGACAGATTGCTTGATTTTTTGCCCACTAATCACGTTGTGTAACCACGAATTGTGCGGCTAAATATGCACATTTTCGAACCAACTCTATATGAATTGTGTAATATGATGTTACAGGACTGTCATCTGAAGAATTCTGAGAAGGTTAGTGAAAAAATTAATAGCGTTTGGTGGTTTATAACGTTATTGCTATTTTTGCCTTGAATCAATGCTGCTGTGTGACTGACTATTGTAGTAAGCTAAGATAACGCTATATTGTGTTTTCGCTGTAAAACACTTAGAAAATCTGAAATATTGGCTATATTCACAAGATCTGTGTCTTTCATCTGCTGTACGCTGTGTATTTTTAAGAAATGTTTTATGATGAGTAATTAGCTAATACACGATGGTCTCTGTAGTTATTCTAGTCATTTTAGTGAGAGTTGTGATGGGGGCTGCAATTGTAAACTATGATTTATACCTGAAATATGCACATTTTTCTAACAAAACCTATGCTATACAATAAATATGTTATCAGATTGTCATCTGATGAGGTTGTTTCTTGGTTAGTGGCTATATATATTTTTATTTAGTCGAATTTGTGATAGCTACTGATGCAGTAAGAAAATGGTGGAGTAAAAAAGTGGTGTCTTTTGCTAACGTGGTTAGCTAATAGAAATACATATTGTGTCTTCCCTGTAAAACATTTAAAAAATCAGAGATGATGGCTTGAATCACAAGATCTGTATCTTTCATTTGGAGTCTTGGACTTGTGATTTCATGAACATTTTATTTTATGATATCCCTGTAACTTTAGGCTAGGCTATGCTAGTCAGCTTTTGTGATGGGGGGGATCCCGGATCCGGGTTTGGGAGGTGTTAGAGGTTAAAAATTATCATTATTTAATTTAATGATGTTCAATTTGAGTGTCATTATTTCTATATAGCTTACACTTTCTTTTTATGAACTTCTAATTGGAGTGAAATGGGTGTGGCTTCCTGACAATGATCGAAGAGAAGCTGCTCACCCACTTGACAGCTCCAACGCAGTTCCACCTTCGACACCGCCAAAACATCAGCCATGAGGGTGTCAGCTTTCGTTGTTAACGATCAAACTGATTGAATCTAGGCCAAGAATGTTGTGGAGCTTTGAGCTGCTGCTGCTTCAGACATCATGTGGCTTTGACAGACCACTGTTTAGTCTGTGGCTTTGACAGTCCATTCTTTAGTCCATGGCTTTCACAGTCCATTTTTTAGTTCATGGCCTTGACCATCCATTGTTTAGTCTGTGGCTTTGACAGTCTAGTGTTTAGTCCATGGCATTGACAATCCATTGTTTAGTCTGTAGTTTTGACAGTCCATTGTTTAGTTCATGGCTTTGACAGTCCATTCTTTAATCCATGGCATTGACAATCCATTGTTTAGTCTGTAGTTTTGACAGTCCATTGTTTAGTCCATGGCTTTGACAGTCCATTCTTTAGTTCATGGACTTGACCATCCATTGTTTAGTCTGTGGCTTTGACAGTCTAGTGTTTAGTCCATGGCATTGACAATCCATTGTTTAGTCTGTAGTTTTGACAGTCCATTCTTTAGTTCATGGCTTTGACAGTCCATTCTTTAGTTCATGGCTTTGACAGTCCATTGTTTAGTCCATGGCTTTGACAGTCCATTGTTTAGTACATGGCTTTGACAGTCCATTCTTTAGTTAATGGCTTTGACAGTCCATTCTTTAGTTCATGGCTTTGACAGTCCATTGTTTAGTCCATGGCTTTGACAGTCCATTCTTTAGTTAATGGCTTTGACAGTCCATTGTTTAGTTCAAGGCTTTGACAGTCCATTCTTTAGTTCATGGCTTTGACAGTCCATTCTTTAGTTCATGGCTTTGACAGTCCATTCTTTAGTTCATGGCTTTGACAGTCCATTGTTTAGTCCATGGCTTTGACAGTCCATTGTTTAGTCCATGGCTTTGACAGTCCATTCTTTAGTTCATGGCTTTGACAGTCCATTGTTTAGTGCATGGCTTTGACAGTCCATTCTTTAGTTCATGGCTTTGACAGTCCATTCTTTAGTTCATGGCTTTGACAGTCCATTGTTTAGTCCATGGCTTTGACAGTCTACTGTTTACACCATGGCTTTGACAGTCCATTGTGTAGTCTGTGGCTTTGACAGTCCATTGTTTAGTCCGTGGCTTTAACAGTCCATTGTTTAGTACAGTGATTTGACAGTCCATTGTTAGTCCGTGACAATTACAGTCCATTTAGTTTTAACCCTCTCATCGGTTATGGGTTATGTGTTGGGTTTACATGAAAATGCATTTTACTACAATAGCACATTTAGCACTCCATTAAGATCTGACAATGGTATGCTGTTTTCCCCACTTCTTTTAGGCCCGAAACAGACTTAGGAAATGTAGGCCTTTCCTATGCATGCCTTTCCTACTCACTTCTCAGTAGTTGGTATTGAGACTTACCTTATGCAGGTGCTTAAACACCATTATAAATACAACCCATATATATTTGTGTTTTTTTTAACGAGCTTTGCAGGCGCGGTTCCCTTGAGCGCCCTGAATTGATTTAATTCAGCCACTGAAAACCCTCCCTCTTGCTGGCCAACAGGTTTTTTATTCAACAATAATGCTGTGTGGAATTTTCAGTTGAGATAATGAGTGGGCTGGACATGCCGAGAGATGAGTTCAGGTTGGTTTGCCATATAGCTCGCTTCTGTCTATAACATGAGTTGGTCAGTATGTGTAGGTAATCCTTTCTAACTCTGTTTAAAAGATATCACGTAGTAGAACTGCATAAGTGTTGCTCTCCACTTTCTGGAGGACCGAGTTTTGAAATCAGTGGAGTTAGAGTATGATAGCTGAGGAGATGGAGGAAATCCTGCCATTTGATTGCAAATATGCAGACAGAGTCAGAAAGAGAACACACAGAAGGCTGTTGTATAAAAAACCTGTCTAGCTAGCTACATTTTGAGAGTGAGAACTTGTTCTCAACCAGCCTACCTGGTTAAATAAAGGTGAAATACATTTTCAGATATTACACATTTCAAATTTAGTCAGAAAGTTGTTTTCATTTCAAGTTAAAGTGTACTGTTAGCTAGCTGTGTAGTAAAATATTATTTGTATCTCAGAGCCATTTGCATTGCTAGTTGTAGCCTAATGTTAGCTAGCTAACATTGAACCTGGTTGGTTAGCCACCTGCAGATTCATGCAGTGTAGTAATGTTATAAATTGGGGTTATGGTCAATTGTTTAGCTAGCTACATGTCTAAACAAAAGACTCCACTATGCAAGTAACCATTTCAGTAGAATGTTCATGATGTCACTGCGACAACTGTCGATAGACGTAGCTGGTAAATTTGCTCTGGTTATCTACTCCGATTTCAGAGCACTCTTGTCTGAGTGTGACAGAGTGCAGAATAAATTACAAATTTACGAATGCTCAACACCCTTTGAATATGGCCAGCGCTAGTAAACGTTGGCAAAAAAGCATTAAATTGTTGCCAGCAGCACAGTTGCAGTCAGCAACGCTCTGGATAACATAACAGCAGCCCAATACAGTGGTTTGAGTCATTGTTACGGATACAAGTGTTCTGTGTGTATCCTGTGTGTATTTCTTTTCTCTCCTTCTCCCCTACTCACAGGTGACAATAATCATTCCCCAATCAGTCATCAATCAGTCGCTAATCGGAAGACACCTGCTCCTTTTCCCTTACCCAATCACAGTCCCTTTCCCTTGGTTTAAAACCCCTGTCAGTTGTTTTCTCCCCAGCTCAATCTCTTTGTAACATGCCTTCTGTCTGTAGATCGCTTGTGTGTTTTGCAGCTACATGTCACTTTGTCCCCACCTGTGAGTATTGTTTTGGTTATGGTGTTTGAGTGTTTGTTTGATGGTGGGAAAAGGGGGTAACCAGACAAGTCGCCCTTGGGCTACACTACCCATAGTTAAACATTGTTAAAAACACTAGTTAGAACTGGGTGGACCACCCCCTGTATTTTTGGTTAGTTAGCTGTTTGTGAAGTAGGCTAGTCTAGCTTAGGGGTGTTTTTGAATTATTATTCTTTCATTCCTTGGGTCCCGCTCAGCCCCTTTTCCTGCTCCCCCCCATTTACCGTGTGTTTATAAATAAACATTTAGTGTTTGACGGTAATTAAGTTGTCTGTGTTATTTGTTCTCACTGTTACGTTTTCACTACTATAATTTGCATGAGTTGTGTTACGGGTCCCATTACCATCCCCCCCTAGACTGTCGGGCCAAAGGGATTCGTAACAGTCATCCTGAAGTTACCATATTCAATTGTTCAATCCATGAAATATCGGACGGTGAGAAAAGTGTACAATAGGGTTTGAACAGTAGTCCTTTAAAAATCGACACTAATAATCCTCACTAATTATGTAACTGTGATGACAACGGTCCAGTGTTCCATAATGATTCAAATAGGCTACATGTCCCAAATTATTGCACAGCTTGTAATACCTTAGCCTAATATGATCAACTATTGCTAGCTATTCTCAAGAACAACCACAGAAATGTGACAGTGGAAAGAAAGGATACCGATAGTGCCTTATATTTAACACTATAAAATTGTAAAAACACAGTGAAAAGTCTCGGCATAATATGTTATATTATCATTCAAATATTCTACAAATCATGAATCAACTCAGTAGGTTTGGCACTATACTGTCATTTACGCGTGGCTGCAGAAGCCTATAGCTTGGGTCTCAATTTCATCCCTGCAAGGTTACAAGGCCAGCATTTCATAAATGTCACTGTGGAAAAGGGGATATGTTGATATTTTTCAGTCTGCTGCCATATGACTGGTTTCACATTTGTCTCCAGCATTTATAAGGTAACATAGATCTAAAACAATTGTCATTTATATTTACAATCCGCTTTTCCAATTGGCTTACTCATTTACCTAGCTATTACAAATATCTCTTATCAATTTAAATATGACAGTGCATGGAGAAAGGTGTTCTTTCTATTGGAAAAAAGAAAGTAGATGTTGCTCGATTAGGTATCGACAGGTTGCTTGACCTTATTCATTGTTTCATCGCACATCTTTGATCTCCACCCTAAAATAATAGCAGGTGAATAGCATGCTATTCTCATGCTTAAGTTCAAAGTCACAATAAATAGAAAGTGCATAAAAAGGGAATACGTTCCATTTACGCACTCTTAGCTTGGGTCAGAATCCTCCCATAGTGATTAACAGAAGACTTGTTACAGTGATGCATATCAAGCAACAATTATCTTTTAAATAGCATGAATCATAGAATTGCTAAATTAATATCATATACAATGATTCCACCAAAAATAAGATGAATTAATAAATCATGCTAAACCTTTATATAGGAAGGGAAAAGAGGGGACCACCAAATCAATGAAAACACACACCAGAAAACTTATTTGAAACAAAACCAGATCTATAATGACAAAAACCGGACTTATTTTTCACTGTTGCTGGTAGCCTAGGCCACGTTTTCCCAACGCTTTTCCTTGCTGTACCACCAACTGAATAAAATAAAACATTCAACAACAATAAAAATCACGATATTAGTCGAATAGTGAAATCATTTCAAATGCCCATCCCTATTTAGGAGTGAAATTGGCATCTACCAAGGTTAGAGACAAGATAAGGAGTAGATACAGTGAGTGTACAAACATCCCATATTGAGTTGCACCCCCTTTGGTCCTCAGAACAGCCTCAAGTCAAGTGGGCATGGACTCTACAAGTCATTGCCCCAATTAACTAGGCAAGTCAGTTAAGAACAAATTCTTATTTACGATGACGGCCTACCAAAAGCAAAAGGCCTCCTGTGGGGACATTGGCTGGGATAAAAAATGTAAATAAAATAAAATATAGGACAAAACACACATCACGACAAGAGAGACACCAAAAGACTACATAACCTTTTCTCAATAGGGGGTGCTGTTTTCACTTTGTAAAAATTTCGTTCCCAAATTAAACTGCCTGGTACTCAATTCTTGCTCGTACAATATGCATATTATTATTACTATTGGATAGAAAACACTCTCTAGTTTCTAAAACCGTTTGAATTATATCTGTGAGTAAAACAGAACTCAAGTTGGAGTAATTTTCCTGTGAGGAAGTGAGAAATCTGAAATCAGGCAGGCTGTTCTGAGGTCAGTTTATTAATTTGCATGTCTTCTATTGGTCGAGATGCACTGCATACGCCTTCCCCTAGATGTCAGCAAATAGTGAGAATTGGAATGGTGTTGCTAGGCAGATCTGAGGCCATATAAAGGGTTTTGGAACGTGGGGTGCAGTCTTTTCAACATTCGCCATGACGCAAGACAGACCTCAGGATGGCGTTCTGGAAAGCTACCGTTATAGGCCTTAAATATATCCGGCTCTGATTTTATTCGATATAGGTGTTAAAGACATCATAATGTTGTTATTTTAAAACGAGTTATATCAGTTTATATCAGTATATTGTGATTTTCGGATATTTCTTTGTGCTGCGTTCTAGTGAGTTGGGCACGTCTGGGCCACATGGCTAATGTTTACTGCTAATTCCAAAGTTGAAGGCGACAATCTACAACCGAGCAACGATTCTTTTGGACAAAGGACAACTTGCCCAAGATTCTGATGAAAGCTCATCAAAAAGTAAGAACTATTTATGATGTTAATTCGTTGTTCTGTTGAAAAATGTAAAACTCATATTCCGCCATTAATTTCGGTGCGGTCTCGCTTTAACGCACGCTGTATGTCGTAGTAACGTTAATTTTAAAAATCTAACACAGCGGTTGCATTAAGAACTAATGTATCTTTCATTTGCTGTCCAACCTGTATTTTTTAGTCAAGTTTATGATTAGTTAATGATTAGATTAGGTGCCTCTCCCAAGATTTCTCCGGACATTTTGTTGGCAGCTTGGCTACTATTCTCATTGTATAACCACGATTTGTGCCGCTAAATATGCACATTTTCGAACAAACTCTATATGTATTGTACAATATGATGTTATAGGACTGTCATCTGAAGTTTGAGAAGGTTAGTGAAAAAATTAATATCTTTTGCTGGTTTATTCGTTATCGCTATTGTTGGCTTGAATCAATGCTGTTGTGTGGTTGGCTATTGTAGTAAGCTAATATAATGCTATTGTGTTTTCGCTGTAAAACACTTAAAAAATCTGAAATATTGGCTGGATTCACAAGATCTTTGTCTTTCATTTGCTGTACGCTGTGTATTTTTCATAAATGTTTTATGATGAGTATTTAGGTAATTCACGTTGGTCTCTGTAGTTATTCTAGTTGCTTTGGTGAGAGTTGTGATGGTGGCTGCAATGTAAAACTATGATTTATACCTGAAATATGCACATTTTTCTAACAAAACATATGCTATACAATAAATATGTTATCAGACTGTCATCTGATGAAGTTGTTTCTTGGTTAGTGACTATTTATATCTTTATTTGGTCGAAATTGTGATAGCTACCTATGCAGGAAAAAAATGGTGGAAAAAAAAAGTTGTGTCTTTTGCTATCGTGGTTAGCTAATAGAAATACATATTGTGTCTTCCCTGTAAAACATTTTAAAAATCAGAAATGATGGCTGGATTCACAAGATGTGTATCTTTCATCTGGTGTCTTGGACTTGTGATTTAATGATATTTAGATGCTAGTATTTACTTGTGACGCTATGCTAGGCTATGCTAGTCAGCTTTTTTACTGATGGGGGTGCTCCCGGATCCGGGATTGTGATGAAGTAGAAGATAAAGAGAGACCTAAAACAACAAGATAGCATGGTAGCAACACATGAAAACACATAGTAACACAACATGATAACAACATGGTAGCAACACAACATGGCAGCAGCACAACACGGTAGCAGCACAAAACATGGTACAAACAATATTGGGAACAAACAACAGCACAAAGGGCAAGAAGGTAGAGACAACAATACATCACATGAAACAGCCACAACTGTCAGTAAGAATGTCCATGATTGAGTCTTTGAATGAAAAGATGGAAATAAAACGGTCCAGCTTGAGTTTTTTGCAGCTCGTTCCAGTCGCTAGCTACAGACGAGCGACCCAGGGATGTGTGTGCTTTGGGGACATTTAACAGAATGTGACTGGCCGAACGGGTATTGTATGTGGAGGATGAGGGCTGCAGTAGGTATCTCAGATAGGGGGAGTGATGCCTAAGAGGGTTTTATAAATAAACATCAACCAGTGGCTCTTGCGACGGGTTTACAGAGATGACCAGTTTACAGAGGAGTATAGAGTGCAGTGATGTGTCCTATAAGAAGCTTTGGTGGCAAATCTGATAGTAAAGATCATCTCAAGAGCACCCTTACCTGCCTATCTATAAATGACATCTCCGTAATCTAGCATGGGTAGGATGGTCATCTGAATCAGAGTTAGTTTGGCAGCTGGGGCAAAAGAGGAGCGATTACGATAGAGGAAACCAAGTCTAGATTTAACCTTAGCCTGCAGCTTGATAATGCTTCCCACAGTTGTGTCAAATTGGCTTGATGTCCTTTGGGTGACGGACCATTCTTGAAACACACCGGAAACTGTTGAGCATGAAAAACCCAGCAGCGTTGCAGTTCTTGAGACAAACCTGTGTGTCTAGCATCTTCTACCATACCCCGTTAAAAGGTACTTAAATCTTTTGTCTTGTCCATTCACCCTCTGATTGGTACATACACAATCCATGTCTCAGTTGCCTCAAAGCTTAAACATCCTTTAACCTGTCTCCTCCCCTTCATCTACACTGATTAAAGTGGATTTAACAAGTTACACACACACACACACACACACACATCCCTCTAACCCCCACCCCAACCGTCTATCCCCAACCCTCTACCTCCCACCCCAACCCTCTACCCCCCACCCCAACCCTCTACCCGCCACCCCAACCCTCTACCCGCCAACCCAGTCCATACCTCTACCTCCCACTCCATGATGTAGTTCTGTCCTTGAACTGTTCTTGTCTGTTAATCTTCTGTATTATGTCATGTGTCATGTTTTGTGTGGACCCCAGGAAGAGTAGCTGCTGCTTTTGCAACAGCTAATGGGGATCCTAATAAAATACCAAAAAAGCAAATAGACACTACAGTGTTTGAAAAGAGGCCAACGTTCAACAGGAAGATTGTTGCCTCTAGACAAGCCTCTTTATCATTCAGGATGAACTCTGTCCCACCTGGATATGATGTTAAGCATCTGGTCAGAGGGCTGTACTGGGAAGGAGAGACATTTTTTGTACAAATGGCTTATTGCTCTTAATTGTGGCCTCGTAATATTGACGTAGCCACTCAGCTTCACTGATTCGTTAGGGGGACGTATGTAGGGAAAATAGCCAGCTCTCATTGAGAAGCACTTTCCTTCAACTGTTATAGTGCTCTATATGGTTATGTGGTAGCTGAGGAGCCAGATCAACAGTTGAATGAGCCCAGTCTACTCCTGCATGTCAGCTGGCTTGGGTCTTTCCTGGCCTTGGTCACACACAGACACACAGGCAGTCAGTCAACGGGAAATTGTTTCATTATTTGGATGCCTTGCAGAAACTGGTGCCTTCAAGTCCTTTCAGCTCGGCTGGGCTGCAGTCACCAGGGCAACGATTAAACCTTTTCTGATGTTCACATCGGTTTAGACCATTAGGATTGGTCAACAAGCCTCTTCCTGTGACAAGTGGCCTGCTGAACATCGAGAGGGTCGTTCCCTTTCTCTGAAGGTCAACAAGGCTGCAGTGTGTTCCGTGATCGACACTTAGCCTGCCACACACACAATACTAAATCCCCTAATAGTGCTTCTCTACTCTCTTAGATAAATCCCAATACCTGAGCCCAATGTCCATAGACTACGGTCTTTCAATCTGCTGTACAATGACATTGACTCACTTGATAATAAAAGCATAGCTTAGACTGTAGAGGTTGGGTAACATACATACTGACACACCCCCATATGTAGCCATATGTACTAGAATCGCTCTGCAATTAACCTTTGTCTGATTCCTTTCCCCTACTCCATTTGATTCAAAGAGTTCGAGTGTGTTTTAACTTGTAGTACGGGTCTGACTCACTAAGAGCATCCAGCTACCACTCTAGCCAATGGTTTTGCATTGAGTCGTTCAGGTTTCTGTCCTGTGGTGCTGCTGGCTCATTGTCGTGAATCTGTGCAATCGGTAGAATATTTTGAGTCTTCCAGCCTGTAGTATTGACTTGCTATTATTTTCATGAGTTTCTACAAGGCTGTAGTCGTTCTTGGCTTGATGAGTGAGTGAGTTCAGAATATGTGGGGCCTGCAGAATTAGCATTATTCTGAGAGGAAGTGTTATTTAGTCTGTGGAAAATACAGTGTCTAAAGCCGTTCTAAAGCCGAGTCTAAAGTGGTATTGTTTAGACAGACTTTTGTGCAGCGTAAACTCTTACCATAAAGACGGTGTGCTGCTCTGCAGTCTAAAACTCACACAGCTCTATTAATTAGCTGTTTGAAGCTGTTAGTGGAGCTCCCACTGCTGTACTAATTAATAACACCATTGCCGCTGACAACAGGAAACACAGAAAATCTCCCTATTCGAAAGCCCTATTAAAGCTCTTAGCATTCCAGTCTGTCAGAGAAGAGACTTTCAGCACGGCTATATTTATATCATTTTGTTACAACGCTCTTATCATCAGCTCAGGCTACCGTTGCCATCGTTGTTGTAATTCCAGCTCTCAATGCATGTACTGACAATATCATCCTACTATTTTCTTTTACTCACGCTATTTACATAATTTGAATTCAACATCAACTTTCCTACCATTGTATTGTAGATGTCTGGAAAGCATTTGAAAATAATATTATCTTACAGTTAGAATGTGTTTCACCTGTCATTATCTTACAGTTAGAATGTGTTTCACCTGTCATTATCTTACAGTTAGAATGTGTTTCACCTGTCATTATCTTACAGTTAGAATGGGTTTCACCTGTCATTATCTTAGTTAGAATGGGTTTCACCTGTCATTGACTGAGATAATGATACTGAGGGTTGACTAGTACAGTAGTGGAATCAGATGGCTAGGTCACAGGAATACATACCACATAGGAGGAAAGGAGAAAAGAGGAGAGTGTTCTTGGTTAAGACCACACTTGTGTGTTATGGTAGCACCAAACTGGGCTGAGCACTGGTAATGAGCCGCGGTGGAGGCCAGTCAGTGTGGTATAATGGCTGCTAGTGGTTGTTAGAGCTGGCTATAATGGTGTGGCCACTCTAAAAATGACAGGCCAGGCACAAGGTGGAGATGGCTGGGGCTGGGGGTCATGGCAGGGGCTGGAATGGGGGATATCTTTTATTCTGGTCAGAGTCATTTCCTGTAATGTCAAGGAAATATAATGACAGCATTGAGAGAACCAGGTGAAATATAAAAGAACAGCAACTTTCTTTTGTTTCTAAATTGTCCGGAACACTTGATGGAAATCTGCTAGCCATCCCCCCTACAGAGTTCCACCAAGTGTTCCGGACAATTTAGAAACAAAGGTGCTGTTGTATTATATTTCATATGCTTTTCTCCTCATGCTGTGATTGTAATGTATTATCATGCCATTGCAGGCAATTACTTTTACCAGAATAAAAGAACGCTCTTGTGTACATTAAGGTTATTAACTTGCATTTGGTCCATTTACATTCAGTACTATAGAGCATAATTTCTTCATCAAGCTCTCACAGTCTTACTGCAGAATTAGACATTCATCCACATTCTCCAAACGTCAACATGTTTTTGTTGCTCCTGCTGCTCTGTATCGTTCCATTCATCCAAACGTCAAATTTCGAACTTAAAAGAAATGTCCACCCAAAAATGATCTGATTGCTGACATTACAAACATTTTGGGACTATATCAACAATGGACTAATGAAACAAATACTAATATATATTTTTTGGGTGTAATTTTCCCTTAAGGGTAAGTTTAGGCACTCATTGTGAATGGTTAAGGTAAGAGTTAAGGTTTGGGATAGGGTTAACCAAAAATAAAATAAAAACAATGTCCACGATTGGGATTGAACACGCAACCTTTTGATCCAAAGTAATGGAATTATGCCCATCCACAACTCCATAGCAAAACCCAAGCCTACTTAATGGTAATTGCGCTCACTGTTGCCCCTAGTGGATACTTTTGGAGGCATTTTTTCCTCAGCACATCAATAGACGTCCAATTTCGACATCAATCTTGAACAACCTGGCTGAATTTCATGTGGTAGTGGTTTGCATAGGGTTACCATTGTTAAGACACAATTGAAAAATGAATAAATATGTAATAATGGCATGATGCCTGGATGACGTAGAAGACTCAATGGGATAACTCAATGGGAAAATAAACATCAATATTCTTAAGTGCTCCTCAGTCACCATTGACAGAGGTGTGCTGTGAACAAAACATATTTTTAGTATCTGGAGATGCAGAATAAAAAATAAAAAAACGTAAGCCTGAAACATTTGATCTGAAACAGATACAGAGCATGTTTTACATGTAAAAACAGTACTATGAAAGTAAAACCTTCAAAATGCCAAATTACCAAATTTACAATTGATGAACTCATGAACACGTGAGGCCAACAACTTGAAAATCTGTCATGACCGGACAAAATGGTGGATAAAGGAATGGGGTTTAGTGGGAGTTATCTCCTTAACACTTCCTACATTTGACCCTGTAGCAGTCTCCTCCCACACATCAAACACCTCATAAGGAAAGGTCCAATGACTGACAAAAACAATCCAATAGTCTTTGATGACAGGCTACTGTACAAATACATCACAAAGGTCTGTGTACTGCAGCCAAGAGGTACATGCCGACTCTGTGTGTTATCTGTCGCTCAGACAGCAGGAGGACTTCCTGCCAGAAGGGCTGTGTTTCCTGTGTTGTGGGGCAGCAGGAGTGTGCAGCGCTGGGCCTTATTGTGAATGGCACATTCTGGGTTTCATCTACAACCTCTGGTGAACCAGGTCTCATTAAAGGGGCAACAAGCCCTTGAAACAATAACAAAGTGTTTACTCGCCCCTGTTTTGGTAAAAAGCTGAGGGATGTAATCACTCTCAAATTCATAGACAGAGCTATGGATGCAAGGACTGACCATTCATGATAGCAACGTTCTAGTTTTACATTTACTTTGTTTACAAACATTGGAGTAAAACAAACCTATATTTTGGGTTCTGATAGGGGTACGACAGTTAAGCTAAGCTCATGAGGTATTGATTAGTAATATTCTTCAACAATAAATGGGTACATATCATAAATTAGAAATCAAAACATTTATGTAGCAACTGCAGATTGTCCCTTTAAGGCCTCTCAACCTTCTCGTCTACACATGCCTTCAGAAAGTATTCACATCCCTTGACTTTTTACACATATTGTTGTGTTGCAATCTGAATTTAAAATGGATTAAATTGCGATTTTGTCTCATTAGCAAGTGGATTTACATTTGTAGACATTTTTACAAATACATTTAAAAAAGTAAGATGAAATGTCTTGAGTTAATAACTAGCCTACCCCTTTGTTTTGGCAAGCCTAAATAAGTTCAGAAGTAAAAATGTGCTTAACTTGTCACATAATAAGTTGCATGGACTCACTCTGTGTGCAATAATAGTGTTTAAAACTTATTTGGGATCGGTGTCCCTTCCACGGGACGGTTGAGCTAACGTAGGCTAATGCGATTAGCATGAGGTTGTAAGTCACAAGAAAATTTCCCAGGACATAGACATATCTGATATTGGCAGAAAGCTTAAATTCTTGTTAATCTAACTGCACTGTCCAATTTACAGTAGCTATTACAGTGAAAGAATACCATGCTATTGTTTGAGGAGAGAGCACAATTTTAAACATAAAAAGTTATTAATAAACAAATTAGGCATATTTGGACAGTTTTGAAACAACATTTTGAACAGAAATGCAATGGTTCACTGGATCAGTCTAAAACTTTGCACATACGCTGCTGCCATCTAGTGGCCAAAATGTATATTGCACCTAGACTGAAATAATACATTATGGCCTTTCTCTTACATTTCAAAGATGATGGTACAAAAAAATATAAAATAACAGTTGGTTTGTTCTTTGTATTATCTCTTACCAGGTCTATGTTATATTCTCCTACATTCCTTTCACCTTTCTACAAACTTGAAAGAGTTTCCTTTCAAATGGTACCAAGAATATGCATGTCCTTGCTTCAGGCCCTGAGCTACAGGCAGTTAGATTTGAGTATGTAATTTCAGGCGAAAATTGATGGGTCGGATCCTTAAGAGGTTTACATGATATTTTAATAACTACCTCATCTCTGTACCCCAGACATACAATTATCTGTAATGTCCTTCTGTCGAGCAGTGAATTTCATACACAAATTCAACCACAAAGACCTGGGAGGTGTTCCAATGCCTTGCAAATAAGTGTACCAATTGGTTCATGGGTAAAAATAGCAGGCATTGAATATCCCTTTGAGCATGGTGAAGTTATGTATTACACTTTGGATGATGTATCAATACACCCAGTCACTACAAAGATAAAGTTATCTTTCTTAACTCAGTTGCCGGAGAGGAAAGAAACCGCTAATGGATTTCACTATGATGGCTGTCATAGGAGAAAACTGAGGATGAATCAACAACATTGTAGTTACTCCACAATATTAACCTAAATGACAGAGTGAAAAGAAGGAAGCCTGTACAGAATACAGATATTCCAAAACATGCTTCCTGTTTGCAATAATGCACTTAAATTAAACTGCAAACATGTGGCAAAGAAATTCACTTTTTGTCCTGAATACAAAGTGTAATGTTTGGGGCAAATGCAATACAGCACATCACTGAGTACCACTCTTTACATTTTCAAGCATGGTGGTGGCTGCATCATGTTATGGGTATACTTGTTATTGGCAAGGACTAGGGAGTTTTTTAGGATAAAAGTAAATGGAATAGAGCTAAGAACAGGTAAAATCCTAGAGGAAAACCTGGATCAGTTTGCTTTCCAGCAGACACAGAGACAAATTCACCTTTCAGCAGGACAATAATTTAAAATACAAGGCCAAATATACACTGGAGTTGCTTACTGATATTGGATATTCCTGAGTGGCCTGGTTACAGTTTTGACTTAAATCTGCTTGAAAATCTATGGCAAGACTTGAAAATGGCTGATCAACAACCAACTTGGCAGAGCTTGAAGAATTAAAAAAATAATAATGTGCAAACATTGTACAATCCTGGTATGCAAAGCTCTTAAATACTTACCCAGATAGGCTCATAGCTGTAATTTCTGCCAAATCAAATTGTATTTTTCACATGCCCTGATCTGTTTCACCTGTCTTTGTGATTGTCTCCACCCACCTCCATGTGTCTCCTGTTTTCCCCATTCGTCCCTGGTGTATTTATCCCTGTTTCCTGTCTCTCTGTGCCAGTTTGTCTTGTTTTGCCATGTCAACCAGCGTTTCTCCTAGCTCATTTTTTTCCCAGTCTCTGTTTTTTCCTAGCCCTCTTTGGTTTGACCCTTGCCTGTCCTGACGCCGTGTCCACCTGCCTAACCATTGTGCCTGTTATGACCTTGAGCCTTCCTATCCCCTTGTACTGCTTGGACTCTGACCTGTTCACTGAACCCCTTCCTGTCCTGACCTCGAGCCTGCCTATTGCCTGGTACTGTTTGGACTCTGACCTGGTTTCTGAACTCTCGCCTGTCCCCGACGTGCCTTTTGCCTACCCCTTTTGGTATAATACATATCGGTGCTCAACCATCTGCCTCCTGTGTCTGCATTTGGGTCTCGCCTTGTGCCATGATAGTAGACCTTAGAGTGAAATGCTTACTTACAGTACAAGCCCTTAACCAACAATGCAGTTTTAAGAAAAAACAAGTGTTAAGAAAGTATTTACTAAATAAACTGAAGTAAACAATAAAACATTTGAAAAATAACTATTAATTAAAGAGCAACAATAAAATAAGAGTAATGAAGCTATATACAGGGGGTATCGGTACAGAGTCAATGTGCGGGGGCACCGGTTAGTCGAGATAATTGAGGTAATATGTACATGTAGGTAGAGTTAAAGTGACTATGCATAGATAATAAACAGAGAGTAGCAACAGCGTAAAAGGGGGGGGGGGTCAATGCAAATAGTCTGGGTAGCCATTTGGTTAGCTGTTCAGGAGTCTTATGGCTTGGGGTTAGAAGCTGTTAAGAAACCTTTTGACTGAGACTTGGTGCTGCGGTAGCACTTGTCGTGCGGTAGCAGAAAATACAGTCCATGACATGGGAGGCTGGAATCTGGCAATTTTTAGGGCCTTCCCCAGTGATTGTATAATGTATTGACCAGGAGTGTGAATAATTATGTAAATTAGATATATCTGTTTTCACTATAATTACGGGGTATTGTATGTAGATGGGTGAGAAAAAGCAGGCTGTAACACAACAAAATGTGGAATAAGACCAGTCTCTCAGGGCACAGCTGTGTGGGCTGATGAGGCTGATTATGACCCCCTCGTCAACAGTCCAACAGCTATAGATGAGTTATAGACACCTTATGCCCTATGTCCAATATATGTGATAACGTGATATCAACTCTCTTGAAATATCGACTCTCTTAAAATGTCTCGTCGGATAAAAATATGATCCTGTAAATCTAGGATTATACTTTCATTTTCAGATTGCTCTATATATTGTTGACAGGCATGATAAATGACATGTACGTGAACTCCCTTTCTGTGTGATCTGTGGAAGTGCAGGGTTTCAGCCGGGAGAGAGAGTGAACGCCGCCACCTTTTGTGGGAGAAATCAAGTCTGAAAATGGAGCCCGGGCGAGAGCTCGCCTGTCACAGACCTCAATGCCAGCATTATGTAAATCTTGAACTTTCCCTGATGTAAAGCTGAATAGAAACACGTTAATGTCGTGTGTATATATAAAAAGCTCCCTGACTCCTTCAGATTGCAGCCGCAGCTCCAGTAATTATGTTGACAAATTAATGGTAGAGAATTAGTTGTCCATTAAAAGTGTATTATGCACTACCCTGGCATATAAAATTACTACCAAATAGTGGAGTGAGAGAGATAGAGACGGAGGAGAGTGGGAATGAATTCCAGAAGCTCTGATTCTGAGAGAAGGCTTATGATTGACATTTTGGACTGGGAGAAATCAAAGCAGCGTGCATATGCGTAAATGGGTGCACAGCGAAGTTTCTAAGGATGTTATAGAGGGCTGGATGGCAACCACAGAGGCTCTGGCTCTCTCTCTCTGTAACACACACACACATATACACACACTTTGAGGCTTTTGTACCAATGACATTAGGAAACATTTCTATTTGCCTGACAGTTAGTTTAGTATAGGCAGATCTCAACGTTAAGTGAGATGGAGTATATGACAGCGAAGTCAATTCTACCACCTGGTATTTTTTTGTTGTTGCAAATGTCAGTTTATTTGTTAGTACCACTGCCTTGATAGCCAGTGTTGCTGCTCAGAGCTTTTCAAGTTTTAAACATCAATAAATAAAGTTCAAATAAACATGTAGTTATTTATTTTCTTCTGAGAAATGTAATTCAGATGTCAAAACCATCTTTCTTTCTGTCTTCATCTAAGTCCTTTCCTTCCATTGTTCCCTTTGTTCTCTCTGCTGTTCCTTTATCCAGCGAGACATCGCCGAGCAGGGAAGAAAAGATGACGTGATTTCAGAGCCATCCCTCCGTGTCCCGGTTCGAGTGGCTGTCATGTCTATAGCGCTGCATTGACAGCTCCCACTGTATGGGAACACCCCTAGTCCATGCTGTCTGCTGTTCGTCAATCTGTCTGCTGGCTCTCTCTCTGCCTTTCGTCTACATCTCCCCGTATCACATCTCTCTTATAGTACATTATCACATTATATCCCACTCTCCCCCCGTTACACATCAGTCACATCACCCATGACATTAGCTATATCGCTCCATAATGTAGTCACAACCCTTATTACACTAATCATATATTGTACCAGATTCCCAGCTTGACCTCTCACCATATTACTTCCATAACCCCCCTCTCTAAAGCAGACATCACTATGGGCAAACTAAATGCTGTGGTCGAGTGTTATAATACAGCTGTTCTAATTCTCATGAATGATGAACACACAGTGATCAGCTCTTTAGAATGGATCCAGGTCTGGTTCAGGGTATTCAAGTAGAAGGGGCGTGTTGTGTTCTTTAGTAGTATTCACATAGAACGGGCTTGTTGTGTTCTCCAGTAATATTCACATAGAAGGGGCTTGTTGTGTTCTCTAGTAGTATTCACATAGAAAGGGCTTGTTGTGTTCTCTAGTAGTATTCACATAGAAAGGGCTTGTTGTGTTCTCTAGTAGTATTCACATAGAAAGGGCTTGTTGTGTTCTCTAGTAGTATTCACATATAAAGGGATTGTTGTGTTTTCTAGTAATATTCACATATAAAGGGCGTGTTGTGTTCTCTAGCAGTATTCACATAGAAGGGGCTTGCTGTGTTCTTTAGTAGTATTCACCTAGAAGGGGGTTGGTGTGTTCTCTAGTAGTGTTCACATAGATGGGGCTTGTTGTGTTCTCTCGAAGTATTCACACAAGGGGCTTGTTGTGTTCTCGTATTATTCACATAGACGGGGCATGTTGTGTTCACTAGTAGTATTCACATAGAAGGGGCGTGTTTTCTCCAGTAGTATTCACATAGAAGGGGCGTGTTGTGTTCTCTAGTAGTATTCACCTAGTAGGGGCTTGTGTTCTTTAGTAGTATTCACATAGAAGGGCTTGTTGTGTTCTCTAGTAGTATTCACATAGAAGGGGCGTGTTGTGTTCTCTAGTAGTATTCACCTAGTAGGGGCTTGTTGTGTTCTCTAGTAGTATTCACATATACGAGGCTTGTTGTGTTCTCTAGTAGTATTCACATAGAAGGGGCTTGCTGTGTTCTTTAGTAGTATTCACATATACGAGACTTGTTGTGTTCTCTAGTAGTATTCACATATACGAGGCTTGTTGTTTTCTCTAGTAGTATTCACATATACGAGACTTGTTGTGTTCTCTAGTTGTATTCACATAGAAGGGGCTTGTTGTTTTCTCCAGTAGTATCCACCTTGAAGGGGCGTGTTGTGTTCTTTATTAGTTTTCACATAGAATGGGCTTGTTGTGTTCTCAAGTAGTATTCTCCTAGTAGGGGCTTGTTGTGTTCTCTAGTAGTATTCACCTTGTATGGGCTTGTTGGGTTCTCTAGTAGTATTCACCTAGTAGGGGCTTGTTGTGTTCTTTAGTAGTATTCACATAGAAGGGCGTGTTGTGTTCTCTAGTAGTATTCACCTAGTAGGGGCTTGTTGTGTTCTTTAGTAGTATTCACATATACGAGGCTTGTTGTGTTCTCTAGTTGTATTCACATAGAAGGGGCTTGTTGTTTTCTCCAGTAGTATTCACCTAGAAGGGGCGTGTTGTGTTCTTTAGTAGTATTCACCTAGTAGGGGCTTGTTGTGTTCTCTAGTAGTATTCTCCTAGTAGGGGCTTGTTATATTCTCTAGTAGTATTCTCCTAGTAGGGGCTTGTTGTATTCTCTAGTAGTATTCACATAGATGGGGTTTGTGGTATTCTTTAGTAGTATACACATAGACAGGGCTTGTTGTGTTATCTAGTAATATTCACAAAGGGGCATTTTGTGTTCTCTAGTAGTATTCACATAGAAGGGGCTTGTTGTTTTCTCGGGTAGTATTCACCTAGAAGGGGCTTGTTGTGTTCTTTAGTAGTATTCACCTAGAAGGGGCTTGTTGTGTTCTTTAGTAGTATTCACATAGAAGGGGCTTGTTGTGTTTTCTATTAGTATTCACCTAGTAGGGGCTTGTTGTGTTCTCTAGTAGTATTCACCTAGCATGGGCTTGTTGTGTTCTTTAGTGGTATTCACATAGACAAGGCTTGTTGTGTTCTCTAGTAGTATTCACATAGACGAGGCTTGTTGTGTTCTCTAGTAGTATTCACCTAGTAGGGGCTTGTTGTGTTCTCTAGTAGTATTCACCTAGTAGGGGCTTGTTGTGTTCTCTAGTAGTATTCACATAGAAGGGGCGTGTTGTGTTCTCTAGTAGTATTCACCTAGTAGGGGCTTGTTGTGTTCTCTAGTAGTATTCACCTAGTAGGGGCTTGTTGTGTTCTCTAGTAGTATTCACATAGAAGGGGCTTGTTGTGTTCTCTAGTAGTATTCACCTAGTAGGGGCGTGTTGTGTTCTCTAGTAGTATTCACCTAGTAGGGGCTTGTTGTGTTCTCTAGTAGTACTCAACTAGTAGGGGCCTGTTGTGTTATCTAGTAGTATTCACATTGACGAGGCTTGTTGTGTTCTCTAGTAGTATTCACATAGAAGGGGCTTGTGTTCTCTAGTAGTATTCACATAGAAGGGGCTTGTTGTGTTATCTTGTAGTATTCACCTAGTAGGGGCGTGTTTTGTTCTCTAGTAGTATTCACCTAGTATGGGCTTGTTGTGTTCTCTAGTAGTATTCACATAGAAGGGGCTTGTTGTGTTCTCTAGTAGTATTCACCTAGTAGGGGCTTGTTGTGTTCTCTAGTAGTAGTCACCTAGTAGGGGCTTGTTGTGTTCTCTAGTAGTATTCACCTAGTAGGGGCTTGTTGTGTTCTCTAGTAGTATTCACCTAGTAGGGGCTTGTTGTGTTCTCTAGTAGTATTCACATAGAAGGGGCGTGTTGTGTTCTCTAGTAGTATTCACCTAGTAGGGGCTTGTTGTGTTCTCTAGTAGTATTCACCTAGCATGGGCTTGTTGTGTTCTCTAGTAGTATTCACATAGACGAGGCTTGTTGTGTTCTCTAGTAGTATTCACCTAGTAGGGGCGTGTTGTGTTCTCTAGTAGTATTCACCTAGTAGGGGCTTGTTGTGTTCTCTAGTACTCACCTAGTAGGGGCTTGTTGTGTTATCTAGTAGTATTCACATTGACGAGGCTTGTTGTGTTCTCTAGTAGTTTTCACCTAGTAGGGGCTTGTTGTGTTCTCTAGTAGTATTCACCTAGTAGGGGCTTGTTGTGTTCTCTAGTAGTATTCACCTAGTAGGGGCTTGTTGTGTTCTCTAGTAGTAGTCACCTAGTAGGGGCTTGTTGTGTTCTCTAGTAGTATTCACCTAGTAGGGGCTTGTGTTCTCTAGTAGTATTCACATAGAAGGGGCTTGCTGTGTTCTCTAGTAGTATTCACCTAGTAGGGGCTTGTGTTCTCTAGTAGTATTCACCTAGTAGGGGCTTGTTGTGTTCTCTAGTAGTTTTCATAAAGAAGAGGCTTGTTGTGTTCTCTAGTAGTATTCACCTAGTAGGGGCTTGTTGTGTTCTCTAGTAGTAGTCACCTAGTAGGGGCTTGTTGTGTTCTCTAGTAGTATTCACATAGAAGGGGCTTGTTGTGTTCTCTAGTAGTATTCACATAGAAGGGGCTTGTTGTGTTCTCTAGTAGTATTCACATAGAAGGGGCTTGTTGTGTTATCTTGTAGTATTCACCTAGTAGGGGCGTGTTTTGTTCTCTAGTAGTATTCACATAGAAGGGGCGTGTTTTGTTCTCTAGTAGTATTCACCTAGTATGGGCTTGTTGTGTTCTCTAGTAGTATTCACCTAGTAGGGGCTTGTTGTGTTATCTAGTAGTATTCACCTAGTAGGGCCGTGTTGTGTTCTCTAGTAGTATTCACCTAGTAGGGGCTTGTTGTGTTCTCTAGTGGTATTCACATAGACAAGGCTTGTTGTGTTCTCTAGTAGTATTCACATAGAAGGGGCGTGTTTTGTTCTCTAGTAGTATTCACCTAGTATGGGCTTGTTGTGTTCTCTAGTATTCACCTAGTAGGGGCTTGTTGTGTTCTCTAGTAGTATTCACCTAGTAGGGGCTTGTTGTGTTCTCTAGTAGTATTCACATAGAAGGGGCTTGTTGTGTTCTCTAGTAGTATTCACATAGAAGGGGCTTGTTGTGTTCTCTAGTAGTATTCACCTAGAAGGGGCTTGTGTTCTCTAGTAGTATTCATATAGAAGGGGCTTGTGTTCTCTAGTAGTATTCACATAGAAGGGGCTTGTTGTGTTATCTTGTAGTATTCACCTAGTAGGGGCTTGTGTTTTCTAGTAGTATTCACCTAGTAGGGGCTTGTTGTGTTCTCTAGTAGTTTTCATAAAGAAGAGGCTTGTTGTGTTCTCTAGTAGTATTCACATAGAAGGGGCTTGTGTTCTCTAGTAGTATTCACATAGAAGGGGCTTGTTGTGTTCTCTAGTAGTATTCACATAGACGAGGCTTGTTGTGTTCTCTAGTAGTATTCACCTAGTAGGGGCGTGTTGTGTTCTCTAGTAGTATTCACCTAGTAGGGGCTTGTGTTCTCTAGTGGTATTCACATAGACAAGGCTTGTTGTGTTCTCTAGTAGTATTCACATAGAAGGGGCGTGTTTTGTTCTCTAGTAGTATTCACCTAGTATGGGCTTGTTGTGTTCTCTAGTAGTACTCAACTAGTAGGGGCCTGTTGTGTTATCTAGTAGTATTCACATTGACGAGGCTTGTTGTGTTCTCTAGTAGTATTCACATAGAAGGGGCGTGTTTTGTTCTCTAGTAGTATTCACCTAGTAGGGGCTTGTTGTGTTCTCTAGTAGTATTCACCTAGTAGGGGCGTGTTGTGTTCTCTAGTAGTATTCACCTAGTAGGGGCTTATATTGTTCTCTAGTGGTATTCACCTAGTAGGGGCTTGTTGTGTTCTGTAGTAGTATTCACATAGAAGGGGCGTGTTGTGTTCTCTAGTAGTATTCACATAGAAGGGGCGTATTGTGTTCTCTAGTAGTATTCACCTAGTAGGGGCTTATATTGTTCTCTAGTGGTATTCACCTAGTAGGGGCTTGTTGTGTTCTCTAGTAGTAGTCACCTAGTAGGGGCTTGTTGTGTTCTCTAGTAGTATTCACCTAGTAGGGGCTTGTTGTGTTCTCTAGTAGTATTCACATAGAAGGGGCTTGTTGTGTTCTCTAGTAGTATTCACATAGAAGGGGCTTGTTGTGTTCTCTAGTAGTATTCACATAGAAGGGGCTTGTTGTGTTCTCTAGTAGTATTCACCTAGTAGGGGCGTGTTGTGTTCTCTAGTAGTATTCACCTAGTAGGGGCTTGTTGTGTTCTCTAGTGGTATTCACATAGACAAGGCTTGTTGTGTTCTCTAGTAGTATTCACATAGAAGGGGCGTGTTTTGTTCTCTAGTAGTATTCACCTAGTATGGGCTTGTTGTGTTCTCTAGTAGTACTCAACTAGTAGGGGCCTGTTGTGTTATCTAGTAGTATTCACATTGACGAGGCTTGTTGTGTTCTCTGGTAGTTTTCACCTAGTAGGGGCTTGTTGTGTTCTCTAGTAGTATTCACCTAGTAGGGGCGTGTTGTGTTCTCTAGTAGTATTCACCTAGTAGGGGCTTATATTGTTCTCTAGTGGTATTCACCTAGTAGGGGCTTGTTGTGTTCTGTAGTAGTATTCACATAGAAGGGGCGTGTTGTGTTCTCTAGTAGTATTCACATAGAAGGGGCGTATTGTGTTCTCTAGTAGTATTCACCTAGTAGGGGCTTATATTGTTCTCTAGTGGTATTCACCTAGTAGGGGCTTGTTGTGTTCTCTAGTAGTAGTCACCTAGTAGGGGCTTGTTGTGTTCTCTAGTAGTATTCACCTAGTAGGGGCTTGTTGTGTTCTCTAGTAGTATTCACATAGAAGAGGTGTGTTGTGTTCTCTAGTAGTATTCACCTAGTAGGGGCTTGTTGTGTTCTCTAGTAGTATTCACATAGAAGGGGCGTGTTGTGTTCTCTAGTAGTATTCACCTAGTAGGGGCGTGTTGTGTTCTCTAGTAGTATTCACCTAGTAGGGGCTTGTGTTCTCTAGTAGTATTCACCTAGAAGGGGCTTGTTGTGTTCTCTAGTAGTATTCACATAGACGAGGCTTGTTGTGTTCTCTAGTAGTATTCACCTAGTAGGGGCGTGTTGTGTTCTCTAGTAGTATTCACCTAGTAGGGGCTTGTTGTGTTCTCTAGTGGTATTCACATAGACAAGGCTTGTTGTGTTCTCTAGTAGTATTCACATAGAAGGGGCGTGTTTTGTTCTCTAGTAGTATTCACCTAGTATGGGCTTGTTGTGTTCTCTAGTAGTACTCAACTAGTAGGGGCCTGTTGTGTTATCTAGTAGTATTCACATTGACGAGGCTTGTTGTGTTCTCTGGTAGTTTTCACCTAGTAGGGGCTTGTTGTGTTCTCTAGTAGTATTCACCTAGTAGGGGCGTGTTGTGTTCTCTAGTAGTATTCACCTAGTAGGGGCTTATATTGTTCTCTAGTGGTATTCACCTAGTAGGGGCTTGTTGTGTTCTGTAGTAGTATTCACCTAGTAGGGGCTTGTTGTGTTCTCTAGTAGTAGTCACCTAGTAGGGGCTTGTTGTGTTCTCTAGTAGTATTCACATAGAAGGGGCGTGTTGTGTTCTCTAGTAGTATTCACATAGAAGGGGCTTGTTGTGTTCTCTAGTAGTATTCACATAGAAGGGGCTTGTTCTGTTCTCTAGTAGTATTCACATCTAACGGGCGTGTTGTTTTCTCTAGTAGTATTCACATAGAAGGGGCTTGTTGTGTTCTCTAGTAGTATTCACATAGACAAGGCTTGTTGTGTTCTCTAGTAGTATTCACATAGACTAGGCTTGTTGTGTTCTCTAGTAGTATTCACCTAGTAGGGGCTTGTTGTGTTCTCTAGTAGTATTCACCTAGTAGGGGCTTGTTGTGTTCTCTAGTAGTATTCACCTAGTAGGGGCTTGTTGTGTTCTCTAGTAGTATTCACATAGTAGGGGCTTGTTGTGTTCTCTAGTAGTATTCACATAGAAGGGGCCTGTTGTGTTCTCTATTAGTATTCACCTAGAAGGGGCTTGTTGTGTTCTCTAGTAGTATTCACATAGTAGGGGCTTGTTGTGTTCTCTAGTAGTATTCACATAGAAGGGGCTTGTTGTGTTCTCTAGTAGTATTCACATAGAAGGGGCTTGTTGTGTTCTCTAGTAGTTTATCACCTGAAGGGCTTGTGTTCTCTAGTAATTTCACCTAGTAGGGGCTTGTTGTGTTCTCTAGTAGTATTCACATAGAAGGGGCTTGTTGTTTTCTCTAGTAGTATTCACATAGAAGGGGCTTGTTGTGTTCTCTAGTAGTATTCACCTAGAAGGGGCTTGTTGTGTTCTCTAGTAGTATTCACCTAGAAGGGGCTTGTTGTGTTCTCTAGTAGTATTCACATAGTAGGGTCTTGTTGTGTTCTCTAGTAGTATTCACCTAGAAGGGGCTTGTTGTGTTCTCTAGTAGTATTCACCTAGTAGGGGTGTGTTGTGTTCTCTAGTAGTATTCACATAGAAGGAAACCAAAAAAGGAGCAGGGTTTGTTTGGCCAGCCCCCTCTGCTCCTGTCCAATCAATGGAATTCAGTCAGTTATTTAGGACCCCGCTGTAGTAGTAGGAATGCCTTGAGGGACAAGGGAGCCACACAAATAGTAGACGTCATTTCACCTCTTTGCCTCCTCTTCTCTCATCCAGACTGTTGACAAAGATGTGTGAGGGAAAAAGTCAGTGGCTCAACGCCTCGTTCAGAGAAGCCACAAACAGTGGGAGGGAGGAATGTCCTTCAGAGGGCCACACAACAAGAAGATATAGGTCACTGTAATACTAGGTGAGGGAGCCCTGGTATCTTAAATAGACATGGACGGAATACTCCATTATGGTATATTGAAAGCTGCACTTGCACTGCACTGGTGGGTCTCATATAGGAAGAGGGATAACATGCTAAGGTAAGAGATGCATACCACCTGCATGATATCCTTACAGTCAGTACTCGCACAGACTTAGATTCTCCAAAATACTTTCTTTAAGCTAAATTCTTAATCCAGGACAATTTTTTGTATTTCATCGTGTGTGCCAAACCTATCTGTCTGCATTACAAGTAGAGGTTATATTGTTTGTTTTCAATCTCGGTGACAGTTTGGCAACACAGCTTAGGCAGAGGCCTCTGAACTTTTGGGACATGGCATATGGGATTTGGAATTAAATGACATCCATAATGGTAAACATTGACGGATGGAATTGGTTTGTTTCCATTGGGGTGAGATTGGTACACTTGCGATAAGTGGTCCATTGCAGTAAAGACATTGCAGTGTCCTGTTGGAGAATACTACTAATAATGTCCTTAAACAGGACCCTTTGTGCGACCTGCTATTCTCAGGCTGCAAAATTAGGCTTCCCTTTTCCCTTCTTTCTTTGGCCTCTCCTTTCTATTTCGGTAAACTACCATGTGAAGTGGTTCATTACTGCTCCTTCCCACTTCAGGCAGTGGCCCGGGCCATTCCCAGCACTCCAGCTCTGTAACTCCCAGCTGAAGGAAAACATGGCACACAAAGGTCTTGTTACCACTTCCTATGTGAAATTAGCATTCATTCATTCTTGAAGGTACAACTCAAATTACCTATCATTGAGGAGGATGCGCACATAGCCCACAATGTGGCCCCATCTCGCCACTGGCATTCTGCAGGGCCCGTAGTACCTCATTAATTAAGACTAAGACGCTTTTCTCTCCTCCTCCTGCATCTGAGGGCATTTATTTATCTCGTACTCAGAGACTAGTCCCACTTTTCTCTTCTCCAGAACACTGAGACACAGAAGAGCTGCTTGGAGATGTGCTGGTAAAATTCCTCCTATGCTGTTACCACCTTCAAGACCTCTGGGCCCCGCCCGCTTCAGATGCATTGTTCGCTTCTTGAGAATTCTTCCTCCTGCTCAAAGGTGGCTGGAGAACGGAACAGCAGCCTACAGAACAGGATAGGCTGGGATGGGTTCTAAGGGGAACGGAGGAGAGTGGTGGAGGGATGGGTTCTAAGGGGAACGGAGGAGAGTGGTGGAGGGATGGGTTCTAAGGGGAACGGAGGAGAGTGGTGGAGGGATGGGTTCTAAGGGGATCGGAGGAGAGTGGTGGAGGTGGGGTTCTAAGGGGAACGGAGGAGAGTGGTGGAGGGATGGGTTCTAAGGGGAATGGAGGAGAGTGGTGGAGGGATGGGGTGGTTAAATCCTTGGGTGCGACTAATGATTGAGAAAAGGAACCATTTTGTTGACATTGGTTAGGCTCCTAAAAATCTGGGATCCTTGGGCTGTCTGTATAATGTAATGGGAGACAGTCCCCCCACCCCGTTCCCACCCCCAAGGCTGCATACAATACCTTAAGTGTTCTGGATCCATTGCCAGACATTCTGGGCTGAAATTAGATGAAATATACAACAGGTGTTGAAGGAAACTTTGTGGGATTGAAGTGGTTATTAAAGCGGTGGTTATTAAAGCGGCCAAATGAGGAGATTAAAGAAACAGTTTAGATTATTGTCTTACTTACCACACTACCACACTACAAACCACAATACTACTTCAAACTACCTAGTCTACTACAAACCACAATACTACTTCACACTACCTAGCCTACTACAAACCACTATACAACTTCACACTACCTAGCCTACTACAAACCACTTTACTACTTCACACTACCTAGCCTACTACAAACCACTATACAATTTCACACTACCTAGCCTACTACAAACCACTTTACTACTTCACACTACCTAGCCTACTACAAACCACTATACGATTTCACACTACCTAGCCTACTACAAACCACTTTACTACTTCACACTACCTAGCCTACTACAAACCACTTTACTACTTCACACTCGTAGCCTACTACAAACCACTATACAACTTCACACTACCTAGCCTACTACAAACCACTTTACTACTTCACACTCGTAGCCTACTACAAACCACTATACTACTTCACACTTCCTAGCCTACTACAAACCACTTTACAACTTCACACTACCTAGCCTACTACAAACCACTTTACTACTTCACACTACCTAGCCTACTACAAACCACTATACAATTTCACACTACCTAGCCTACTCAAACCACTTTACTACTTCACACTACTACTAGCCTACTACAACCCACTATAACGATTTCACACTACCTACCTACTACAAACCACTTTACTACTACACACTACCTAGCCTAACTACAAACCATTTACTACTTCACACTACCTACCTACTACAAACCACTATACAACTTCACACTACCTAGCCACTACAACCACTTTACTACTCTCACACTCGTAGCCTACTACAAACCACTTACTACTTCACACTACCTAGCCTACTACAACCACTTTACAACTTACACTACCTAGCCTACTACAAACCACTTTAAACTTCACACTCCCTAGCCTACTACAAACCACTATACAATTTCACACTACCTAGCCTACTACAAACCACTATACAATTTCACACTACGTAGCCTACTACAAACCACTTTACAACTTCACACTACCTAGCCTACTACAAACCACTATACTACTTCACACTACCTAGCCTACTACAAACCACTATACTACTTCACACTACGTAGCCTACTACAAACCACTTTACAACTTCACACTACCTAGCCTACTACAAACCACTATACTACTTCACACTACCTAGCCTACTACAAACCACTTTACAACTTCACACTACCTAGCCTACTACAAACCACTTTATAACTTCACACTACCTAGCCTACTACAAACCACTATACAATTTCACACTACCTAGCCTACTACAAACCACTTTACAACTTCACACTACCTAGCCTACTACAAACCACTATACTACTTCACACTACGTAGCCTACTACAAACCACTTTACTACTTCACACTACCTAGCCTACTACAAACCACTATACTACTTCACACTACCTAGCCTACTACAATCCACTTTACAACTTCACACTACCTAGCCTACTACAAACCACTTTACAACTTCACACTACCTAGCCTACTACAAACCACTTTACAACTTCACACTACCTAGCCTACTACAAACCACTTTACAACTTCACACTACCTAGCCTACTACAAACCACTTTATAACTTCACACTACCTAACCTACTACAAACCACTTTACTACTTCACACTACCTAGCCTACTACAAACCACTATACTACTTCACACTACCTAGCCTACTACAAACCACTTTACAACTTCACACTACCTAGCCTACTACAAACCACTTTACTACTTCACACTACCTAGCCTACTACAAACCACTTTACTACTTCACACTACCTAGCCTAATACAAACCACTTTACACTTCACACTACCTAGCCTACTACAGTATTGTCATTGGATATGGATATAAAGTGAATGGATATTGCCATCGAACTGCATGTATAGCGAATGTATATTGCCAGAATGATTGTGTATTGTGCACTTCTATTACATTTGCACTCTGCCCCCTAATATCCTACAGTAGAGTAGATTGTCTCGACAACAAAGATTAAGGATGTTAGTGTACTATAATGTTTGGGAGGAAAGACCACACCTGAAACAATTTACAACTCCCCCCCCCCCCCCCCCCCCCGCTAATCAAACAATTTACTACTCCTCCCCTCCCGCTGATCAAACATTTTACTACTCCTCCCCTCCCGCTAATCAAACATTTTACTACTCCTCCCCTCCCGCTAATCAAACAATTTACTACTCCTCCCCTCCCGCTAATCAAACATTTTACTACTCCTCCCCTCCCGCTAATCAAACATTTTACTACTCCTCCCCTCCCGCTAATCAAACAATTTACTACTCCTCCCCTCCCGCTAATCAAACAATTTACTACTCCTCCCCTCCCGCTAATCAAACAAATGTACTACTCCTCCCCTCCCGCTAATCAAACAATTTACTACTCCTCCCCTCCCGCTAATCAAACAATTTACTACTCCTCCCCTCCCGCTAATCAAACAATTTACTACTCCTCCCCTCCCGCTAATCAAACAATTTACTACTCCTCCCCTCCCACTAATCAAACAATTTACTCTTCCTCCCCTCCCACTAATCAAACAATTTACTACTCCCCCCCCTCCCGCTAATCAAACAATTTACTACTCCTCCCCTCCCGCTAATCAAACAATTTACTACTCCTCCCCTCCCGCTAATCAAACAATTTACTACTCCCCCCTCCCGCTAATCAAACATTTTACTACTCCTCCCCTCCCACTAATCAAACAATTTACTACTCCTCCCCTCCCGCTAATCAATGGCTGCATATACAGGCAGGTTGGAACAACTTCGAAATCTGATGTTGAGGAACATGGATGAACGTCTAATTATGACGTGAGACTGTGAGAACTTGTACTGCATATACAGTACGCTCACCAAATCCAGTTTCTGTTATCGCAATCTGTTGTATTTCTCATCACTCCACCACCCATATCTCCTCCCTTCTCCTCTGCTCTTCTCCCTGTTTTTCCAGGATCCATAAGGGGGATAAACTCTTCCTGAGAATCAGACACCACCAGGACTCTAACACTCAGTCTTCATCTCTCCCTCCCGACCCTGCGGCATTGTTGAATACTCGTTTTAGAAAGGCATTCTAGAGTGTGCATTAATTACATTTAGATATACAGGACAGTTGGAAAAGAAGTAGGACCCCCTCTGAAGCAGTTCCAACAATAGGCACTTTTTTACCGTTCTAAAGTAACCGTGGTAGGCTATAAGCGGGATAAATGTCTCCGCTCTGTAAACGATCTGGTCGTCCATTATTTCCAAGATAATTTACAGTGTATGCATTTATCCCTCCCTTACGTATACCCTAAAGCCAGAGTTGATTCAACTAGGCATTCATATAGATTAATGGGGTTAGGCACATTTATCAAATCTCAAATTCTTTCTGTGATAATATCACTGGATAAGATCAGGGGATTGAGAACATAGCTTTCTGCTTGAATTAAACTCCCCCCACCAACCACATTGTACGTGGTCAATACCATGGATCGGATCTGCAGGGCAAAACATTATGAAGAATATAAATCTAAATAACCCTACACATCTGTCATTGGCCACACTATTTATTCACTTTCACAAACTACATAAAGACTTGCTTTGTGGGAGAATATGGTCGAGGCAACAAATGGGTGTTTTGCATAATTGAGGGCTTATGCTAGAGACCTATTTCTAAATAATTAAAGAAATATGCATAGCGTGTAAAAAAATAACACCGTTTAGGAGCTTAGAACAAATCTAAGAACAATCCTCTGTTGACACTTCTAGGCTATGAATTACTGAGAGAATGAATAGCCCTATTTATTTCCCCAATGGAACTATAATTCAGGTACAAATATTGAGTCAATGTAGGTTATTTAAATCCATTGGTCATTCACTAATCTAGGAAACCCAGAACTAAAACCTTGCGTAATTGAGTCAGATGCTCAATTTAAATTACGTACGCTTGTCAATCAGAGATGAGTTATTCACCAACCATGTTGTGTTGTACATCTAGTTAATTGAAACACATTTTCCACACCTCAGAAAGTACAAGGCCTCTGCATCTATGCTACATCCAAGTCGTTATAGAAACAATATTATGTTTCTCCACTGACATAATTCAAGGTGAAAAAAAAACATATTTTTTAAGTCCAATACAGCCGTTTTTATCTCTATCAAATCATTTCTGGTAACAATGAAGTACATGATTGTGATTGTTTTCAGTTAAAATGATCAAAAATAAACAAAAATAGCTTCTTAGCAAATGGCAATTTCTCAAGACAAAATTTTGCTAACACTGTCTGGGAGTGGTCTGAGTGGGGAGGGGAAAACTGAGAACTAGCTGTAATTGTCAGAGAGGTTTAGAACACTCTTATTGGTCTATTAACTAATTTACCGCCTGGTGATGTCACCTGGCAGGCCAAAATCCATCCCACCAAAACAGGCTGAAATTTCAGGCTGTCTTTTCAAACAGTTCAACACTAAAAGGGCATTATCATCATTTTCACAGTTTTACAGTATTTTTCCAACCTCATAGTGTGGAAATATATATAAAACACAGGAAATCACATTTTTGACTGCATTGGGACTTAAGGAAATAAATAATAACCTCTGTATGTATTATAACCTCAGATTAAAAATAGTTTTGGTTAGTCAGTGGTCAATAAGTTAACCTTTGATTGTGCAAGGAATACATTTGTCCTAAATATTTCCAAAACTAAAAGCATTGTATTTGGGACAAATCATTCACTAAACCCTAAACCTCAACTACATCTCGTAATGAATCATGTGGAAATTGAGCAAGTTGTCATGGTCAAAACATATTCATACAACAGTAGCTAAGATGGGGAGACGTCTGTCCATAATAAAGAGCTGCTCTGTCTTCTTAACAACACTGTCAACAAGGCAGGTCCTACAGGACCTGGTTTTGTCACACCTGGACTACTGTTCAGTAGTGTGGTCAGGTGCCACAAAGAGGGACTTGGGAAAATTGCAGTTGGCTCAGAACAGGGCAGCACTGCTGGCCCTTAAAAGTACACAGAGAGCTAACATTATTGACATGCATATTAATCTCTCATGGCTCAAAGTGGAAGAGAAATTGACTTCATCCTTACTTGTTTTTGTAAGAGGTGTTGACAAGCTGAATGTACCGAGCTGTCTGTTTAAAATACTTGCACACAGCTCGGACACCCATGCATATCAAACAAGACATGCCACCAGAGGTCTCTTCACAGTCCCCAAGTCCAGAACAGGCGCACACTACTACATAGAGCCATGACTACATGTAACTCCATTCCACATCAGGTAACTGATGCAAGCAGTAGAATCAGATTTAAAAAGCAGGTAAAATAACACCTTATGGAACCGCGGTGACTGTGAAGCAACACAAACATAGGCACAGACACATGCATACACACACACAATAACATACACACTATACGCACACACGTACACATGGGTTTTGTGTTGTAGATATGTGGTAGAGGAGTATGGGCCTGAGGGCACGCACTTAGTGTGTTGTGAATTCTGTAATGAATGTATTGTAATGTTTTTAAAAATGGTAGAACTGCTTGAATTTTACCGAGCCACAGTAAGAGTAGCTGCTGCATTGGCAGGAACTAATGGTGATCCATAATAAATACAAATACAAATATGGATGTTCTGTTTGAATAGAATTTGTCTTGGGAATTAATGAACTAGGCTAGGCGATAGCCTATATAACATTCTACAGTAGTTCAATGTTTATTTCTAGTAGCCTAGCCTAAGGAAAGAAGTAGGCTGTTGGAGTATTGGTCCCTCGTTTGGTCCCTCTAGTGATGAAGAATGGACAGCTGTGTGTGCAGAAAAGAGAGCGAGAGAGACAAAAATGTATGCATTTCCGCTGGCATGGCCTCAGTGGACCTGCTCTGTCTTAATAGCAAGGCGCTGGGGCTTTTCGGGAGCATTTACATAACAATGGCTAACTGTGAACATGTGTTTACGCCTTTGATGGTTAACACCTTCTCACAAAGAAACTGTTTTGATTATTCAGAGGTTGTTGATTTTGTCTTCACAAGTCCTCGCTGTCAGCCCTATCAATGGAAGCACAATTTCCCTTGTATAACATCAGAATGTATACACTAGTCTAACACTGGTGTTGCATTTAAATAAAAAAAAATGACCTAACATGTCATTTTGATTTTGCTAATGTGCTCATAAAAATTCTAAATATTTTAGCGCTTTCGAATTCAAACCTGAAAAAGAAATGTCTTGACATCAATGCATGAGTAGGCCTAGTCTAAACGGAACTTGGAATTGCACTTTATGCTAGGCTACTAAGGAGTTCAATGAATGCGACAAAAATTATCACTGATAGTATTGCAATATTTCATATTAAATGTAGGCCTGTACAATATTTCATATTAAATGTAGGCCTGTACAGTATTTCATATTAAATGTAGAACCTATACATTATTTCATTTTAAATGTAGGCCTGTACAATATTTAAATTTAAATGTAGGCCTGTACAATATTTAAATTTAAATGTAGGCCTACACAATATTTAAATTTAAATGTAGGCCTGTACAATATTTAAATTTAAATGTAGGCCTGTACAATATTTCAAATTAAATGTAGGCCTGTACAATATTTCAAATTAAATGTAGGCCTATACAATATTTCATATTAAATGTAGGCCTGTACAATGTTTCAAATTAAATGTAGGCCTGTACAATATTTCATATTAAATGTAGGCCTGTACAATGTTTCAAATTAAATGTAGGCCTATACAATATTTCATATTAAATGTAGGCCTATACAATATTTCATATTAAATGTAGGCCTATACAATATTTCATATTAAATGTAGGCCTATACAATATTTCATATTAAATGTAGGCCTATACAATATTTCATATTAAATGTAGGCCTATACAATATTTCATATTAAATGTAGGCCTATACAATATTTCATATTAAATGTAGGCCTATACAATATTTCATATTAAATGTAGGCCTATACAATATTTCATATTAAATGTAGGCCTATACAATATTTCATATTAAATGTAGGCCTATACAATATTTCATATTAAATGTAGGCCTGTACAATAAAGGCAATAAATGTTCATGTTAACAAGGAAGAAAAAAAGGCATGTCCAGGTAGGATGGATTGATTAATTGATAGATTGACTGATTGATTAAATTATTATAAACAGCATACAGCAAAGAGGCAGCTTATATCCAGAAAACTAGATGGAAACGAGAGCTGCAGGCACCTCATCTGAATAAGGCTACACATGCTCACAAAGGAACAGGTACTTCCCCCACTTTTTTCATTTTTGGGACTATATGGGACTATATAGGCCTAAGTGTTGGACACATTTCTGGGTCAATTGTGTTGCTTTATGTAGGACATACATAGGACATCTCAGGACAATTGGTAATTAGGTACTGACAGAACCTAGGCCAGGCAAAGAGATTCGTAGGATTTTAACAATGTCGGGCAAGCGAGACTTTTTCACCCCAGTCATACCATAATGACACCCATGGCTATGATGTTAGGGTAGCCTATCCTAAATTGCAACACCAATTCTATCCGAGCTGGTGAGAATTGGGAGAATTGACCTCTCTTCCATCAATGTAATTGTCTGCATCATTTCCAATCCCCCATATATGTTATTGTAAATAAATATATATAAATAAATATATATATAGAGTATATATATATATATATACAGTACCAGTCAAAAGTTGGCACACACCTACTCATTCAAGGGTTTTTCTTTATTTGTACTATTCCCTACATTGTAGAATAATAATGAAGGCATCTATGAAATAACACATATGGAATCATGAAGTAACCAAAAAACTCTTAAACAAATATATTTAAAACACAATATATATTATATTTTAGATTCTTCAAAGTAGCCACCCTTTGCCTTGATGACAGCTAAGCACACTCTTGGAATTCTCTCAACCAGCTTCATAAGGAATGCTTTCCTACAGTCTTGAAGGAATTCCCACATATTCTGAGTACTTGTGGGCTTCTTTTCATTTACGCTGCGGTCCAACTCATCCCAAACCGTCTCATTTGGGTTGAAGTCAGGTAATTGTGGAGGCCAGATTATCTGACACAGCACTCCATCACTCTCCTTGGTCAAATAGCCTTTACACAGCCTGGAGGTGTGTTTTGGGTCATTGTCCTGTAGAAAAATAAATGAGAGTCCCACTAAGCGCAAACCAGATGAGATGGCGTACTGCGGCAGAATGCTGTGGTAGCCATGCTGGTTAACTGTGCCTTGAATTGTAAATAAATCAGACAGTATCACCAGCAAAGCAGCCCCACACCATAACACCTCCTCCGCCATGCTTTACGGTGGGAACCACACATGCGGAGATCTTCCGTTCACCTACTCTGCGTCTCACAAAGACAAGGCAGTTGGAACCAAAAATCGCAAATTTGGACTCATCAGACCAAAGAAAAGATTTTCACATGTCTAATGTCCATTGCTCGTGTTTGTTGGCCCAAGCAAGTCTCTTCTTATTATGGGTGTCCTTTAGTCGTGGTTTCTTTGCAGCAATTCGACCATGAAGGCCTGATTCACGCAGCCTCCTCTGAACAGTTGATGTTGAGATGTGTCTGTTACTTGAACTCTGAGAAGCATTTAGTTGGGCTGCAGTTAACTCTAATGAACTCATCCTCTGCAACAGAGGTAACTCTGGGTCTTCCATTCCTGTGGCGGTCCTCATAAGAGCCAGTTTCATCATAGCGCTTCATGGTTTTTGCGACTGCACTTGAAGAAACTTTCAAAGTTCTTGAAATTTTCTGGATTGACTGACCTTCATGTCTTAAAGTAATGATGGACTGTCGTTTCTCTTTGCTTATTTGAGCTGTTCTTGCTATAATATGGACTTGGTCTTTTACCAAATAGGGCTATCTTCTGCATACCACCCCTACCTTGTCACAACACAACTGATTGTCTCAAATGCATTACAATGGAAAGAAATTCCATAAATTAACTTTTAACATTGCACACCTGTTAATAATTGAAATGCATTCCACCTCATGAAGCTGGTTGAGAGAATTCCAAGAGTGTGCAAAGCTCTCATCAAGGCAAAGGGTGGCTAATTAAAAAAATCTTAAATATAAATATATTTGTATTTGTTTAACACCTTTTTGTTTACAACATAATTCCAAAAAATGTTATTACATAGTTTTGATGTCTTCACTATTATTCTGCAATGTATAAAATAGTACAAATAAAGAAAAACCCTTGAATTAGTAGGTTTGTCCAAACTTTTTACTTGTGCTCATATATATATATATATATAATGTCTTTTTAGGATATATTTTCCTTTATATTGTTCGCTAACCCTACCACCCCTCCCCCAATTTGATTAAATTAATGAACAACAGCTCTTAGGTTTCTACTTCCAGTTTATACATATGATATACATTTTACTGACACAATTCAATTTACAATAGTTATATTTTGTTTGTTTTTAGGCTCTGTCCTTCCTCTACCCTCAGCCTCTGCCATATATTTGTGATGTCCATCGAGTTTTGATTTATATTTTACATATATTTTTCGACTGTGCTGTGATGTTTCACAAAAGTTCTGAGCCCTTCCATTCACATAGTTTCAACATAGTGTAAATTAAAGATAAATATTTTAGCTAAGAGTATTATTATATTATTGATGTATTGACTATGACTTTTCAGATCACCTAGCAGTGCTATTTGCAGAGTTAACTCCAGGTAAATGTTGTAATTCTTCACCCGTTCCTGAACTTGTGACCAAAAACAAACTACATGTGTAGAGTTCCAAAACAAATGATCTAATAATTCCGTCTCTTCCCAGCAAAATCTGCAGAGCTGGGATGGTTGTATCCCCCATAAAAATAAAATTATAAACTGGGTGGTTCGAGCCCTGAATGCTGATTGGCTGACAGCTGTGGTATATCAGACCGTATACCACGGGTATAACAAAACATTTATTTTTACTGCTCTAATTACGTTGGTAGCCAGTTGATAATAGCAATAAGGCACCTTGGCGGTTTGTGGTATATGGCCAATATACCACGGTTAAGGGCTGTGTCCAGGCACTCCTCTATGCGTCGTGCATAAGAACAGCCCTTAGCCGTGGTATATTGGCTATATACCACCCCCCCGTGTCTTGTTTCTTAATTCATAGGTTGCAAGAATTTTTATAATAATTCAAATAAAAAAAACTCAAAGTTTTGAATCCGGCGTCGGTTTGTGTATTATGTGCCATGGAATCGAAATATCGAAAATCTCTTAACAACTATTTTGCAATCTATATGGCACAGCTGTCAATTCTTTGGTCCTTAAATTAAACTGGTATGCTTTTTCATTTATCACATTTTTCTTTAACCAATTTTGGTCTTTATTTTAGGGCCGACAGACAAGTTCCTTACTTTCTCCCCCTTCCACTTGCCTCTTCAAATTGGGAGAATTGACCTCTCTCCTCTCAGAAAAATACATGACATAATAATACAAGTTATAGGCCACGGCATACTCGACTATAGGCTTATACACAATGCCAGACAGCTCATATGAAAATATAGGTTTTAAAGTGTCCATAATCACACACACACAATTCACAATGACACAGTGAATTGTTTGTCATAGTTGTCTTCAGTCAGACACTGCTCCAGTGATTGGTCCAGTGATTGGTCCAGTGATTGGTCAGGTTCAGTGCGCGTGGTGGTGTGGATTGCAATGCACCCAGTTCTTTGTTAGAAGATTAAAGGCAGATTCTTGGGCATTATGGATTCAAATGCATCACTGTGAATGAAGGAAATTATTACAATGCTACTACAAACACATTCAACCAGTACTACAACAAATAGCAGGCAACTCAAGGTTACTAAGCCTACTATAGCCTCATAGCCTGATAATGGGTATAATTCACCCCTAGGCCTATTAATCAAAGAGTTTAAAACATTTTTTATTAATTGATGTATAGGCCTATTAGTAATGTTTTTATTCATGATAATAAAATGGGTATTATTTTTGTTAATTGTCTTAAATTTGGGTGATTTGTTCATATTTTATGGTTTTGGGCTACACTGAGGCCTTCCTACGGTCATAGCCTACTCTGTAGACTGAGGCCTACTGTGACAATCTACAGACCTACAGGACTCAACATTATACTCATTATCAGTAATAGAGGTAGCCACAATATTGCTTATTAGGCCTGCAATTGATTTTATATAAATACAATATTTATAGCCATACATGATTTAATAAAAAGCATTAAAACATACACAACATTGTTTCACATTCGTTAGTAAAAGACTCATAATCACAATGAGGCTACAGCTCACTTCACAGCTTCCTCGGGAAACTCGACATATTGTAGTCTCTCATTCACATTAACCACAATCCCTTACGTTGCGCTGGATGTCCTACACTTGAGTGGGGAACATCCACAACAGAGTGGAATCGCAACACCCCATTGATTTTTAGGTTGCGAGACGGACGCCGCATACTTTTAGTTTTTCCCATAGGTCCAGCAAGAGTCCGTTGATAAACAGGAAGTTACCAAACCACAGAAGAAGATTAAAATATGTGTTTTTTGTAAACAATTACCAATTTCTATAAGTACTATTGTAATGGTATGTAAATACAAATTAAATAGACATTGGCTGTTAACTTTTACTTGGTACTCATCCCGGATCCGGGAGCACCCTCATCAGTAAAAAAGCTGACTAGCATAGCCTAGCATAGCGCCACAAGTAAATACTAGCATCTAAATATCATGAAATCACAAGTCCAAGACACCAGATGATTCTGATTTTTAAAATGTTTTACGGGGAAGACACAATATGTATTTCTATTAGCTAACCACGATAGCAGAAGACCCAACTTTTTTTACTCCACCATTTTTTTACTGCATAGGTAGCTATCACAAATTCGACCAAATAAAGATATAAATACTCACTAACCAAGAAACAACTTCATCAGATGACAGTCTGATAACATATTTATTGTATAGCATATGTTTTGTTCGAAAAATGTGCATATTTCAGGTATAAATCATAGTTTTACATTGCAGCCACCATTACAAAATCTCACCAAAGCAGCTTGAATAACTACAGAGACCAACGTGAATTACCTAAATACTCATCATAAAACATTTATGAAAAATACACAGTGTACAGCAAATGAAAGACAAACATCTTGTGAATCCAGCCAATATTTCAGATTTTTTAAGTGTTTTACAGCGAAAACACAATATAGCATTATATTAGCTTACTACAATAGCCTACCACACAGCCCCATTCATTCAATATAACGTTAGCGATAGCGAATAAACCAGCAAAAGATATACATTTTTTCACTAACCTTCTCAAACTCCATCAGATGACAGTCCTATAACATCATATTACACAATACATATATGGTTTGTTAGAAAATGTGCATATTTAGCGGCACAAATCGTGGTTATACAATGAGAATAGTAGCCAAACTGCAAACAAAATGTCGGGAGAAATCTTGGGAGATGCACCTAATCTAATCAATAACTAATCATAAACTTGACTAAAAAATACAGGTTGGACAGCAAATGAAAGATACATTAGTTCTTAATGCAACCGCTGTGTTAGATTTTTAAAATTAACGTTACTACGACATACAGCGTGCGTTAAAGCGAGACCGCACCGAAATTAATGGCGGAATAATAGTTTAACTTTTTCGACAGAAATTACGAATTAACATCATAAATAGTTCTTACTATTTGATGAGCTTCCATCAGAATCTTGTACAAGTTGTCATTTGTCCAGAATAATCGTTGCTCGGTTGTAGAAGGTCGTCTTCAACTGTGGAATTAGCAGCAAACGTTAGCCATGTGGTGCAGACGTGTCCAACTCAGCATAACGCAGAACAAAGAAAATCCCGAAAATCGCAATATACTGATATAAACTGATATAACTCGGTTAAAATAACTACATTATGATGTTTTTAACACGTATATCGAATAAAATCAGAGCCGGATATATATAGCGCCTATAACAACAGCTTTTCAGGACGCAATCCTGAGGTCTGTCTCGCGTCATGACGAACGTAGAAAAGACTGCACGCAATCAATCAATCAATCAAGTTTATTTTATATAGCCCTTCGTACATCAGCTAATATCTCGAAGTGCTGTACAGAAACCCAGCCTAAAACCCCAAACAGCAAGCAATGCAGGTGTAGAAGCACGGTGGCTAGGAAAAACTCCCTAGAAAGGCCAAAACCTAGGAAGAAACCTAGAGAGGAACCAGGCTATGAGGGGTGGCCAGTCCTCTTCTGGCTGTGCCGGGGGGAGATTATAACAGAACATGGCCAAGATGTTCAAAATGTTCATAAGTGACAAGCATGGTCAAATAACAATCAGGAATAAATGTCAGTTGGCTTTTCATAGCCGATCATTAAGAGTTGAAAACAGCAGGTCTGGGACAGGTAGGGGTTCCATAACCGCAGGCAGAACAGTTGAAACTGGGATAGCAGCAAGGCCAGGTGGACTGGGGACAGCAAGGAGTCATCATGCCCGGTAGTCCTGACGCATGGTCCTAGGGCTCAGGTCCTCCGAGAGAGAGAAAGAAAGAGAGAAGGAGAGAATTAGAGAGAGCCAAGATTTTCAAAATGTTCATAAATGACAAGCATGGTCAAATAATAATCAGGAATAAATGTCAGTTGGCTTTTCATAGCCGATCATTAAGAGTTGAAAGCAGCAGGTCTGGGACAGGTAGGGGTTCCATAACCGCAGGCAGAACAGTTGAAACTGGAACAGCAGCAAGGCCAGGTGGACTGGGGACAGCAAGGAGTCATCATGCCCGGTAGTCCTGACGTATGGTCCTAGGGCTCAGGTTCTCCGAGAGAGAGAAAGAAAGAGAGAAGGAGAGAATTAGAGAGAGCATACTTAAATTCACACAGGACACTGGATAAGACAGGAGAAGTACTCCAGATATAACCAACTGACCCTAGCCCCCCGACACATGAACTACTGCAGCATAAATACTGGAGGCTGAGACAGGAGGGGTCTGGAGACACTGTGGCCCCATCCGATGATACCCCCGGACAGGGCCAAACAGGAAGGATATAACCCCACCCACTTTGCCAAAGCACAGCCCCCGCACCACTAGAGGGATATCTTCAACCACCAACTTACAATCCTGAGACAAGGCCGAGTATAGCCCACAAAGATCTCCACCACAACACAAACCAAGGGGGGGCGCCAACCCAGACAGGAAGATCACGTCAGTAACTCAACGCAATGTTACGTAGATGGAAAAAAGCTGTCCTTGAAACAGTCTTGATATGTTCGTCAAAAGAGAGATCAGGGTCAAGAGTAACGCCGAGGTCCTTCACAGTTTTATTTGAGACGACTTTACAACCATCAAGATTAATTGTCAGATTTAACAGAAGATCTCTTTGTTTCTTGGGACCTAGAACAAGCATCTCTGTTTTGTCCGAGTTTAAAAGTAGAACGTTTTCAGCCATCCACTTCCGTATGTCTGAAACACAGGCTTCTAGCGAGGGCAATTTTGGGGCTTCACCATGTTTCATTGAAATGTACAGCTGTGTGTCATCCGCATAGCAGTGAAAGTTAACATTATGTTTTCGAATAACATCCCCAAGAGGTAAAATATATAGTGAAAACAATAGTGGTCCTAAAACGGAACCTTGAGGAACACCGAAATGTACAGTTGATTTGTCAGAGGACAAACCATTCACAGAGACAAACTGATATCTTTCCGACAGATAAGATCTAAACCAGGCCAGAACTTGTCCGTGTAGGCCAATTTGGGTTTCCAGTCTCTCCAAAAGAATGTGGTGATCGATGGTGTCAAAGGGACCACTAAGGTCTAGTAGCACGAGGACAGATGCAGAGCCTCGGTCTGACGCCATTAAAAGGTAATTTACCACCTTCACAAGTGCAGTCTCAGTGCTATGATGGGGTCTAAAACCAGACTGAAGCATTTCGTATACATTGTTTGTCTTCAGGAAGGCAGTGAGTTGCTGCGCAACAGCTTTTTCTAAAATTTTTGAGAGGAATGGAAGATTCGATATAGGCCGATAGTTTTTTATATTTTCCGGGTCAAGGTTTGGCTTTTTCAAGAGAGGCTTTATTACTGCCACTTTTAGTGAGTTTGGTACACATCCGGTGGATAGAGAGCCGTTTATTATGTTCAACATAGGAGGGCCAAGCACATGAAGCAGCTCTTTCAGTAGTTTAGTTGGAATAGGATCCAATATGCAGCTTGAAGGTTTAGAGGCCATGATTATTTTCATCATTGTGTCAAGAGATATAGTACTAAAACACTTAAGTGTCTCTCCCGATCCCAGGCCCTGGGAGAGCTGTGCAGATCCAGGACAGCTAAACCCTGGAGGAATACGCAGATTTAAAGAGGAGTCCGTAATTTGCTTTCTAATGATCATGATCTTTTCCTCAAAGAAGTTCATGAATTTATTACTGCTGAAGTGAAAGCCATCCTCTCTTGGGGAATGCTGCTTTTTAGTTAGCTTTGCAACAGTATCAAAAATAAATTTTGGATTGTTCTTATTTTCCTCAATTAAGTTGGAAAAGTAGGATGATCGAGCAGCAGTGAGGGCTCTTCGATACTGCACGGTACTGTCTTTCCAAGCTAGTCGGAAGACTTCCAGTTTGGTGTGGCGCCATTTCCGTTCCAATTTTCTGGAAGCTTGCTTCAGAGCTCGGGTATTTTCTGTATACCAGGGAGCTAGTTTCTTATGACAAATGTTTTTCGTTTTTAGGGGTGCGACTGCATCTAGGGTATTGCGCAAGGTTAAATTGAGTTCCTCAGTTAGGTGGTTAACTGATTTTTGTCCTCTGACGTCCTTGGGTAGGCAGAAGGAGTCTGGAAGGGCATCAAGGAATTTTTGTGTTGTCTGAGAATTTATAGCACGACTTTAGATGCTCCTTGGTTGGGGTCTGAGCAGATTATTTGTTGCGATTGCAAACGTAATAAAATGGTGGTCCGATAGTCCAGGATTATGAGGAAAAACATTAAGATCTACAACATTTATTCCATGGGACAAAACTAGGTCCAGAGTATGACCGTGGCAGTGAGTAGGTCCAGAGACATGTTGGACAAAACCCACTGAGTCGATGATGGCTCCGAAAGCCTTTTGGAGTGGGTCTGTGGACTTCTCCATATGAATATTAAAATCACCAAAAATTAGAATATGATCTGCTATGACTACAAGGTCCGATAGGAATTCAGGGAACTCAGAGAGGAACGCTGTATATGGCCCAGGAGGCCTGTAAACAGTAGCTATAAAAAGTGATTGAGTAGGCTGCATAGATTTCATGACTAGAAGCTCAAAAGACGAAAACGTCATTTTTTTTTGTAAATTTAAATTTACTATCGTAAATGTTAGCAACACCTCCGCCTTTGCGGGATGCACGGGGGATATGGTCACTAGTGTAACCAGGAGGAGAGGCCTCATTTAACACAGTAAATTCATCAGGCTTAAGCCATGTTTCAGTCAGGCCAATCACATCAAGATTATGATCAGTGATTAGTTCATTGACTATAATACTAATACTGCGGGTAATACTGCGGCCTCAGACTCCGACTCGCTACTTAATGGGGAAAACCGGTTGAAAGTTTCTGTCGGATGAATGAGCGACACCAGTTGAGCATTCCTACAGCATTTCCCTCCAGAAGCCATGAGAAAGTTGTCCGGCTGCGGGGACTGTGCGGGGCGATTTATACTAACGTTACTATCTGTACTTACTGGTGGCACAGACGCTGTTTCATCCTTTCCTACACTGAAATTACCCTTGCCTAACGATTGCGTCTGAAGCTGGGCTTGCAGCACAGCTATCCTCGCCATAAGGCGATCGTTCTCCTGTATATTATGAGTACAGCGACTGCAATTAGAAGACATCATGTTAATGTTACTACTTAGCTTCGGCTAAGTAGTAAGAGGAACACTCGGTTCCAAGAGCTCTTGTTCGGCCTCAGATCTACCTAGACACCCCATTCCAATTCTCACTGCTTACTGACATCTAGGGGAAGGCGTATGCAGTGCATGTAGACCCATAGATTACATGCAAATTAATAAACTGACCCTGGAACAGAGCCCCCGATTTCAGATTTCTCACTTCCTGACAGGAAGTTTGCTGCAAAATGAGTTCTGTTTTACTCACAGATATAATTCAAACGGTTTTAGAAACTAGAGAGTGTTTTCTATCCAATAGTAATAATAATATGCATATTGTACGAGCAAGAATTGAGTACGAGGCAGTTTAATTTGGGAACGAAATTATTACAAAGTGCCAACAGCACCCCCTATTGAGAAAAGGTTAACAATCCTAAAGGAGCAGGCAAAAGAATGGTCGTGGACAGGCAAAAGGTCAAAACCAGTTCAGAGTTCCAGAGGTACAGAATGGCTGGCAGGCTCGAGGTCAGGGCAGGCAGAATGGTCAGGCAGGCAGGAATGGAGTCCGGAAAACAAGCAAAGGTCAAAACCGGGAGGACTAGAAGAGAATAGAAAATCAGAAGCACGTGAAAAAAACACGCTGGTTGACATGAACATACAAGACAAACTGACACAGAGAGACAGGAAACACAGGGATAAATACACCAGGGAAAATAAGTGACACCTGGACGGGGTGGAGACAATCACAAGGACAGATGAAACAGATCAGGGTGTGACAGTACCCCCCCTTAGGGGCGCCACCTGGCATCCTACTTGGGCGCATATCTGGTTGACCAGGTGTCGGCGGTGGTAGTCAGCGCTGAGGGCTGGATCCAGGATGTCTCTAGCGGGAACCCAGCACCTCTCCTCCGGGCCGTAATCCTCTCAGTCAAACAGGTATTGGAAACCCCTGCCCCGTGGTCAAACACTCAGGGGGCATTTTACAGTGTATACCGGATGGCCGTCAATGACACGGGGAGGGGGTGGGTCTGGGAACAGAAGACAAAGAACAGTGAGACACAGGCTTAATCTTAGACACATGGAAAGTAGGGTGAATATGGAGGGTACGGGGTAACAAGAGACGGACAGCAGTGGAACTAAGGACTCTAGAGATGGGAAACGGACCAATGAAACGGGGGGACAGTTTGTGAGACTCTACCCGAAGGGGCCTGTCCCGTGTAGACAGCCATACCCTTGGCCCGATGTGGTAGCGGGGAGCTGGAGTCCGGCGGCGGTCCATTTGTTGATGATACCTGGAGTTGGTCTTGAGAAGTGCTACCCGAGCTCTTCTCCGGGTACGTCGACAGTGGAGGACGAACATCTGGGCCGAGGGTACGTTGACTTCCGGTTCTTGATCTGGGAAGAGAGGAGGCTGATACCCCATGGAGCACTCAAACGGGGAGAGTCCCGTGGTAGAACAGGGAAGGATGTTCCCGGCATACCCAAACCAGTTGACAGCTCCAGGTAGTGGAATTGGTTGAGACCACGCATCTTAGGGTGGTCTCCGGGTCCTGGTTAGCTCGCTCCTACTGGCTGGTCGATTGGCGATAGAATCCAGAGGATAGGCTGGCCGATGCCCCAATAAGGGTGCAGAAGGCCTTCCACAACTGAGATGAGATTTGAGGACCCCGGTCGGAAACCATATCCACCGGGAGTCCATAGATCCGGAAGACGTGCGGCACCATGAGCTGGGCTGTTTACTTGGCAGAGGGAAGTTTGGGGAGAGGGATGAAATGAGCGGCCATAGAGAACCAATCCACTGCTGTCAGAATGACAGTGTTGGCATCAGACGGTGGAAGCCCAGTGACAAAATACAGAGAGATATGTGACCAGGGACAATGAGGGAACAGACGTGGCTGAAGAAGGCCAGAAGGAGCTTGCCGAGGAGTCTTGTTCTGGGCGCACACAGTGCATGCGGCAACGAAAGCAGAGACGTCAGGAACCATTGTGGGCCACCAGAAACGTTATCGGAGGAATGCTAGGGTATGGCGGGAACCTGGATGACAGGTTAGCTTGGAGAAATGAGCCCATTCCAGGACCCTGAACCGGACTGAGTTAGGGACAAACAGCTGGTTAGCCGGGCCCCCTTGAGGTCCAGGCTGGGAACGTTGTGCCTTGTGAACCAGGGTCTCAATACCCCAACCCACTGTGGCTGCAAGGCATGAGGTAGGGAGAATGGTTTTGGAGACTGATGGTGTGGCAGAGGAACTGTAGAGCGGTGGAACTCATACTTCTCAGCCTTCACAAACAATTGGTTCTCCAGGAGGCGCTGAAAGACCTGCATGACATGAAGAACATGTTCTTGGGCAGACTGGGAAAAATACAGAATGTCGTCAAGGTAGATGAACACAAAACAGTTTAGCATGTCCAGGAGAACATCATTTACCAAAGCCTGGAAGACAGTTGGTGAGTCCTTACGGCATGACGTGGTACTCATAATGTCCGCTGGCTGTGTTGAAGGCTGTCATCCACTCATCCCCTTCGCGTGTCCGAAACAGGTGGTAGTCATTCCGAAGATCCAGCTTAGAAAAAATGGTGGCCCCCTGGAGAGCTTCAAAAGCCGAGGGGAGGAGTGGTAGGGGGTAACGATTTTTTACAATAATGTAATTCAGACCCCGATTGTCAGTGCATGGAGGCAGGGTCTTGTCCTTCTTCTCCACAAAGAAAAACACTCCGCCGGCAGGAGATGCAGACGGACGGACAGCCCCAGTAGCCAGAGACTCCTTTATCTACTGCTACATAACCTTGGTCTCAGGCCCGGATTGAGAATATAGCCGACTCCGAGGTGGTGTGGTGCCTGGGAAAAGATCAATGGCACAATCATAAGGATGGTGCAGGGGAAGGGAAGTAGCACGTGCCTTACTGAAAACTTCAAGGAGATGGTATTCAGTGGGAATGGCAGAAACATCCATAGCCTTTCTAACGTCCTGAGGAAGATGTCTCGGGAAGGCTGTGCTGCTTGAAGACAGTGGGAATGGCAAAATGGGCTCCAACCCAGGATGGAGCTCGTGGTCCAGTCAATAACAGGGTTGTGTTTTTGGAACCAGGAAATTCCCAAGACAAACGGAACATGGGGAGATGCAATGAGGAGGAACTGTATGGTCTCACTGTGGTTACCTGAAACCCGTATATGAACAGGCACAGTACTATGGGTGACTCCACCTATTGAGAGGCCGTCTAGTGCCTTAGTATCAATGGGAACCGAAAGAGGTAGAGTGGGAACACCAAGCTCAGAAGCAATAGTAGCATCCATAAAACTTTAATCAGCCCCAATGTCAATGAGCACCCGGAGAGACTTAGATTGGTCTCCCCACAGCAAAAGCACAAAAAAAGGTGTGCAGGTGATGGGAATCACCGAAAATCAACAGTGTAGTCTGCCACACTACGGGGGTTTTGACGTAATTCAAGAAGTGCACTGGCCGCCTCTCTCCCGGATACCAGATACTCGAATACCTTCCTCACCTCTACCATGAAATCCTCCAGGTGACAACAAATGGCGGATTGTTGCTCCCAAACTTCCGTAGTCCATGAGAGCGCCCTTCCCGACATTAGCGTAATAATATACTCTATCTTTGATCAGTCTGAAGGAAACGAAGATGGCTGTAGCTCAAAAATAAGAGAGCACTGAGAAAGAAAACCATAGCAGGTACCAGGATCCCCAGAATATCGCTCCGGAGGAGGTAAGCGGGGTTCTCAGGGAGCCGGGGTAGGCGGTACAAATACTCCACAAATAGGAAAAAAGTTACAATATGGATGGGGTTTCTCAGAAATGTTAGGCTGCCTCTGAGCTAACTCCCTGATGTGCTCCATTATAGCCTTAAACCCTTGGTCGTGGCGTTCCGTCAAGGAACGGAGCACTTCCAGAAGGTCCTGTAACAGCTCCTCATGTCTCCTAATGGTGGCTCCCTGCAGGGAGAAAGCGTAGCGGAGCTGGTCCAAGTCGCTGGGTCTGTCATGGCCAGTTCGTACTACAAGGGTTGAAGGCGAGACCCAGATGCAGACACAGGAGGCAGATGGTTAGAGTCCAAGATGTTTATTAACAATCCAAAAGGGGTAGGCAAGAGAATGGTCGTGGACAGGCAAAGGTCAAAACCCGGGAGGACTAGTAGAAGAGAATAGAAAAGCATACAAGACAAACTGGCACAGAGAGTCAGGAAACACAGGGACAAATACACCAGGGAAAATAAGCGACACCTGGAGGGGGTGGAGACAATCACAAGGACAGATGAAACAGATCAGGGTGTGACAGATGTCACAGTTTTATGAACACACCCCTTCAATTAATTCACATTGTATTATCATTTATTGTTTAGACTACTGCTCTATTTATTGGTATAGAAAAGGAAGGATATGGTGTGATGGTGCTGAGGTGCATCACACCATATCCCTGCTTCTCTCTCTCACTTTCTCTCTTTTTATCTCTCTCTCTCTCTCTTCTTCCCTCTCCCTCTCTTCTTCCCTCTCCCTCTCTCCCTCTCTCCTCTCTCTCTCTCTCTCTCTCTCACTCTCTTTCCTCTCCTCCCACGCCCCTTTATTCAGCAGGTATCAGCCTTTCCATTAGAAATTGAAGCCCATTCTTCTGTAATATCTTCTCTCTTATATTAAACCTCTCTAGGGTAGGTGGGACGCTACCGTCCCACCAATATCCCCGGCCAACAGCCGGGGAAATTGCAGAGCGCCAAATTCAAAATACAGAAATACTCATAATAAACATTCATAAAATATACAAGTGTTATACATCGGCTTAAAGATGAATTTATTGTTAATCCAACCACGGTGTCAGATTTCAAAAAGGCTTTACGGCGAAAGCATACCATGCAATTATCTGAGGACAGCGCCCAGTACACAAAACATTACAAACAGTTACCAGCCAAATAGAGGAGTCACAAAAGTCAGAAATAACGATAAAATTAATCACTTACCTTTGATGATCTTCATATGGTTGCACTCACAAGACTCCCAGTTACACAATAAATGTTTGTTTTGTTCGATAAAGTCCCTCTTTATATCCAAAAACCTCAGTTTTGTTGGCGCGTTTTTTTCAGTAATCCATTAGATCAAAGACAGTCACAACAGGCAGACGAAAAATCCAAGTAGTATCAGTAAAGTTTATAGAAACATGTCAAACAATGTTTATAATCAATCCTCAGGTTGTTTTTAGTCATAATAATAAATAATATTTCAAACGGCTTAATAGCTTCGTCAATATGAAAGAAAAACAAGAAAGGCGCGCTAGGTCGCACGCACCAAACAGGTCTGGGGACTTTCCACTATCCACTCACTCAGAGTGGTCTTACTCGCTCATTTTTCAGAATACAAGCCTGAAACAATTCCTAAAGACTGTTGATATCTAGTGGAAGCCATAGGAAGTGCAATTTGAGTCCTAAGTCAATGGATACTGTATTGGCATTCAATAGAAAACTACAAACATTAAAACAATCCACTTCCTGGATGTATTTTTCTCAGGGCTTCGCCTGTCAAATCAGTTCTGTTATACTCACAGACATTATTCGAAAATTTTTGAAAACTTTACAGTGTTTTCTATCCAAATCGATCAATTATATGCATATCCTAGCTTCTGGGCCTGAGTAACAGAAGAAGAGAGGGAGAGGGAAGAAGAGAGAGAGAGAGAGAGAGAAAAAGAGAGAAAGTGGGGATATGGGAAGCAGGGATATGGTGTGATGCACCTCAGCTTTGGACACTTTGGGCACACTTTGGGCACACTTTTCATCCGGAGGTGAAAATAGTGCCCCCTACCCTAGAGAGGTTTATAACAACTGTTCAATAATCGCTCTGACTGAAACATTTAACAGGCCTCTATGACTGAAACGTTTAACAGACCGCACTGACTGAAACATTTAACAGGCCGCTCTGACTGAAACGTTTAACAGACCGCACTGACTGAAACATTTAACAGGCCTCTATGACTGAAACGTTTAACTTCTTATGGCTGCAAGGGGCAGTATTGAGTAGCCAGTTAAATCGTGCCCATTTCAAACGGCCTCGTACTCAATTCTTGCTCGTACAATATGCATATTATTATTACTATTGGATAGAAAACACTCTCTAGTTTCTAAAACCGTTTGAATTAAACAGAACTCATTCTGCAGCACATTTCCTGACCAGGAAGTGGAATGTCAGAAATCGATGCTCTGTTCAACTTCCTGCCTATACATGGGCATGATACGTAAGAGTCTACGTACACTTCATACACCTTCCCCTGGTTGTCAAGAGGCGGTGAGAGAAGAAATTTCGTGTTTATCTTGGTCTGAGGTGGAATTAAAGCTCTTTGTATGACGTGACCGTCCATTTCCTGTTTCTGGAGCGCGCGAAAGGGGACATGGATTTGCCTTCTGTTTAGCTGTCGTTATGGACGACTAACATCTCCGGTTTAGATTTTATTTGATACATGTGACCATATCATCGTAAAGTATGTTTTTTCAATATAGTTTAATCAGATTATTGAATTTTTTTCGGGAGTTTTGCCATGTTCCGTTCTCTGACTTTGTTGACGTTGGAGAGATCCGTGCCACTTGGCAAGTGCCCATGCTAAATCAAGAGGGAAATTTGCCGTTCTAGATCCAAACAACGACTGTTCTGGACAAAGGACACCTTGTCCAACATTCTGACGGAAGATCACCAAAAGTAAGAAACATTTTATGATGCTATTTCTAATATCTGTCGTGCATGTGAACTGGTCGTCGGCGCCCAAGTGTTTCTGGCTATTGTGGCTACGCTAATATAACGCTATATTGTGTTTTCGCTGTAAAACACTTGATAAATCGGAAATATTGTCTGGAATCACAAGATGCCTGTCTTTCAATTGCTGTACACTATGTATTTTTCAGAAATGTTTTATGATGAGTATTTGTTTTTTGGCGTTGGTGTCTGTAATTTTTCTGTCTGCTTTCGGTGCAATTTCTGACTGTAGCTGCAATGTAAACTATGATTTATACCTGAAATATGCACATTTTTGTTATGCTGGTGAATGAGGACCCAAAAGCGACGTAATAGTAACAGAGTCTTTATTCCAGTAATAAACAAATAATGATTCTCCTGGATATTGTCAATGGTCAATCCAAAACAGGAACTGAAATCCTCTCGTCAATAGAGAGGAACGACTGGAGACGCGACCACAGACTGCAGGTCGCTTCAGGAAGGCACTGGCCGTAGCTGACATAGACACCTGCTCACACGCAGCATCTGAAGAAGGCAAAGAACACGACAGGGCGGAACAAGGACACAGGAACAGCAAACATCAAACAAGAATCCGACAAGGACAGAAGCGGAAAACAGAGGGAGAAATAGGGACTCTAATCAGAGGGCAAAATAGGGGACAGGTGTGAAAGAGTAAATGAGGTCGTTAGGAGAATGAGAAACAGCTGGGAGCAGGAACGGAACGATAGAGAGAGAGAAAGAGGGAAAGAACCTAATAAGACCAGCAGAGGGAAGCACAGGGACAAGACATGATGAGACAAAACATGACAGTACCCCCCCACTCACCGAGCGCCTCCTGGCGCACTCGAGGAGGAACCCTGGCGGCAACGAAGGAAATCATCAATCAACGAACGGTCCAGCACGTCCCGAGATGGAACCCAACTCCTCTCCTCAGGACCGTAACCCTCCCAATCCACTAAGTACTGGTGACCACGTCCCCGAGAACGCATGTCCATGATCTTTCGTACCTTGTAAATAGGAGCGCCCTCGACAAGGACGGGGGGGGGGGGGGGAAGACGAACGGGGGCGCGAAGAAAAGGCTTGACACAAGAGACATGGAAGACAGGGTGGACGCGACGAAGATGTCGCGGAAGAAGCAGTCGCACAGCGACAGGATTGACGACCTGAGAGACACGGAACGGACCAATGAACCGCGGAGTCAACTTGCGAGAAGCTGTCGTAAGGGGAAGGTTACGAGTGGAAAGCCACACTCTCTGACCGCGACAATACCTAGGACTCCTAATCCTACGTCTATTGGCGGCTCTCACAGTCTGCGCCCTGTAACGGCAAAGTGCAGACCTGACCCTCCTCCAGGTGCGCTCACAACGTTGGACAAAAGCCTGAGCGGAGGGAACGCTGGACTCGGCGAGCTGGGACGAGAACAGAGGAGGCTGGTACCCAAGACTACTCTGAAACGGAGATAGCCCGGTAGCAGACGAAGGAAGCGAGTTGTGAGCGTACTCAGCCCAGGGGAGCTGTTCTGCCCAAGACGCAGGGTTTCGAAACGAAAGGCTGCGTAATATGCGACCAATCGACTGATTGGCCCTTTCTGCTTGACCGTTAGACTGGGGATGAAACCCGGAAGAGAGACTGACAGAAGCACCAATCAAACGACAGAACTCCCTCCAAAACTGTGACGTGAATTGCGGACCTCTGTCTGAAACGGCGTCTAACGGGAGGCCATGAATTCTGAACACATTCTCAATGATGATTTGTGCCGTCTCCTTAGCGGAAGGAAGCTTAGCGAGGGGAATGAAATGTGCCGCCTTAGAGAACCTATCGATAACCGTAAGAATCACAGTCTTCCCCGCAGACGAAGGCAGACCGGTAATAAAGTCTAAGGCGATGTGAGACCATGGTCGAGAAGGAATGGGAAGCGGTCTGAGACGACCGGCAGGAGGAGAGTTACCTGACTTAGTCTGCGCGCAGTCCGAACAAGCAGCCACGAAACGGCGCGTGTCCCGCTCCTGAGTAGGCCACCAAAACCGCTGGCGAATAGAAGCAAGCGTACCCCGAACGCCGGGATGGCCAGCTAACTTGGCAGAGTGAGCCCACTGAAGAACAGCCAGACGAGTAGAGACAGGAACGAACAGAAGGTTACTAGGACAAGCGCGCGGCGACGCAGTGTGAGTGAGTGCTTGCTTTACCTGTCTCTCAATTCCCCAGACAGTCAACCCGACAACACGCCCTTCAGGGAGAATCCCCTCGGGGTCGGTAGAAGCCACAGAAGAACTAAAGAGACGGGATAAGGCATCAGGCTTGGTGTTCTTATTTCCCGGACGATAGGAAATCACGAACTCGAAACGAGCGAAAAACAACGCCCAACGAGCCTGACGTGCATTAAGTCGTTTGGCAGAACGGATGTACTCAAGGTTCTTATGGTCAGTCCAAACGACAAAAGGAACGGTCGCCCCCTCCAACCACTGTCGCCATTCGCCTATGGCTAAGCGGATGGCGAGCAGTTCGCGGTTACCCACATCATAGTTGCGTTCCGATGGCGACAGGCGATGAGAAAAGTAAGCGCAAGGATGGACCTTATCGTCAGACTGGAAGCGCTGAGACAGAATGGCTCCCACGCCCACCTCTGAAGCGTCAACCTCGACAATGAATTGTTTAGTGACGTCAGGAGTAACAAGGATAGGGGCGGATGTAAAACGCTTCTTGAGGAGATCAAAAGCTCCCTGGGCGGAACCGGACCACTTAAAGCAAGTCTTGACAGAAGTCAGAGCTGTGAGAGGGGCAGCCACTTGACCGAAATTACGAATGAAACGCCGATAGAAATTAGCGAAACCGAGAAAGCGCTGCAACTCGACACGTGACTTAGGAACGGGCCAATCGCTGACAGCCTGGACCTTAGCGGGATCCATCTGAATGCCTTCAGCGGAAATAACAGAACCGAGAAATGTGACAGAGGAGACATGAAAGGCGCACTTCTCAGCCTTCACGTAGAGACAATTCTCTAAAAGGCGCTGGAGTACACGTCGAACGTGCTGAACATGAATCTCGAGTGACGGTGAAAAAATCAGGATATCGTCAAGGTAAACGAAAACAAAAATGTTCAGCATGTCTCTCAGTACATCATTAACTAATGCCTGAAAGACAGCTGGAGCATTAGCGAGACCGAACGGCAGAACCCGGTATTCAAAATGCCCTAACGGAGTATTAAACGCCGTTTTCCACTCGTCCCCCTCTCTGATGCGTACGAGATGGTAAGCGTTACGAAGGTCCAACTTAGTAAAGAACCTGGCTCCCTGCAAAATCTCGAAGGCCGACGACATAAGGGGAAGCGGATAACGATTCTTAACCGTTATGTCATTCAGCCCTCGATAATCCACGCAGGGGCGCAGAGTACCGTCCTTCTTCTTAACAAAGAAAAATCCCGCTCCGGCGGGAGAGGAAGAAGGCACCACGGTACCGGCGTTGAGAGAAACAGACAGATAATCCTCGAGAGCCTTACGTTCGGGAGCCGACAGAGAGTATAGTCTACCCCGAGGGGGAGTGGTCCCCGGAAGGAGATCAATACAACAATCATACGACCGGTGAGGAGGAAGGGAGCTGGCTCTGGACCGACTGAAGACCGTGCGCAGATCATGATATTCCTCCGGCACTCCTGTCAAATCACCAGGTTCCTCCTGAGTAGAGGGGACAGAAGACACAGGAGGGATAGCAGACATTAAACACTTCACATGACAAGAAACGTTCCAGGATAGGATAGAATTACTAGACCAATCAATAGAAGGATTATGACATACTAGCCAGGGATGACCCAAAACAACAGGTGTAAAAGGTGAACGAAAAATCAAAAAGGAAATGGTCTCACTGTGGTTACCAGATACTGTGAGGGTTAAAGGTAGTGTCTCACATCTGATACTGGGGAGAAGACTACCATCTAAGGCGAACATGGGCGTGGGCTTCCCTAACTGTCTGAGAGGAATGTCATGTTTCCGAGCCCATGCTTCGTCCATAAAACAACCCTCAGCCCCAGAGTCTATCAAGGCACTGCAGGAAGCAGCTGAACCGGTCCAGCGTAGATGGACCGACAAGGTAGTACAGGATCTTGATGGAGAGACAGGAGTAGTAGCGCTCACCAGTAGCCCTCCGCTTACTGATGAGCTCTGGCTTTTACTGGACATGACATGACAAAATGTCCCGCAGAACCGCAATAGAGGCAAAAGCGGTTGGTGATTCTCCGTTCCCTCTCCTTAGTCGAGATGCGAATACCTCCCAGCTGCATGGGCTCAGTCTCTGAGCCGGTGGGAGGAGATGGTTGAGATGCGGAGAGGGGAAACACCGTTAACGCGAGCTCTCTTCCACGAGCTCGGTGACGAAGATCTACCCGTCGTTCTATGCGGATGGCGAGTGCAATCAAAGAGTCCACGCTGGAAGGAACCTCCCGGGAGAGAATCTCATCCTTAACCTCAGCGTGAAGTCCCTCCAGAAAACGAGCGAGCAACGCCGGCTCGTTCCAGTCACTGGAGGCAGCAAGAGTGCGAAACTCTATAGAGTAATCCGTTATGGATCGATCACCTTGACATAGGGAAGCCAGGGCCCTGGAAGCCTCCTTCCCAAAAACTGAACGATCAAAAACCCGTATCATCTCCTCTTTAAAGTTCTGATAATCGTTAGAACACTCAGCCCTTGCCTCCCAGATAGCTGTGCCCCACTCCCGAGCCCGACCAGTAAGGAGTGATATGACGTAAGCGATCCGAGCTCTCTCTCTTGAGTACGTGTTGGGCTGGAGAGAGAACACAATATCACACTGGGTGAGAAAGGAGCGACACTCAGTGGGCTGCCCAGAGTAACATGGTGGGTTATTAACCCTAGGTTCCGGAGACTCGGAAGACCAGGAAGTAGCTGGTGGCACGAGATGAAGACTCTGAAACTGTCCAGAGAGATCGGAAACCTGAGCGGCCAGGGTCTCAACGGCATGACGAGCAGCAAACAATTCCTGCTCGTGTCTGCCGAGCATTGCTCCCTGGAACTCGACGGCAGTGTTGAGAGAATCCATAGTCGCTGGGTCCATCTTGGTCGGATTCTTCTGTTATGCTGGTGAATGAGGACCCAAAAGCGACGTAATAGTAACAGAGTCTTTATTCCAGTAATAAACAAATAATGATTCTCCTGGATATTGTCAATGGTCAATCCAAAACAGGAACTGAAATCCTCTCGTCAATAGAGAGGAACGACTGGAGACGCGACCACAGACTGCAGGTCGCTTCAGGAAGGCACTGGCCGTAGCTGACATAGACACCTGCTCACACGCAGCATCTGAAGAAGGCAAAGAACACGACAGGGCGGAACAAGGACACAGGAACAGCAAACATCAAACAAGAATCCGACAAGGACAGAAGCGGAAAACAGAGGGAGAAATAGGGACTCTAATCAGAGGGCAAAATAGGGGACAGGTGTGAAAGAGTAAATGAGGTCGTTAGGAGAATGAGAAACAGCTGGGAGCAGGAACGGAACGATAGAGAGAGAGAAAGAGGGAAAGAACCTAATAAGACCAGCAGAGGGAAGCACAGGGACAAGACATGATGAGACAAAACATGACAATTTTTCTAACAAAACATATGCTATACAATAAATATGTTATCAGACTGTCATCTGATGAAGTTGTTTCTTGGTTAGTGGCTATTTATATCTTTATTTGGTCGAATTTGTGATAGCTACTGATGGAGTAAAAAACTGATGGAGTAAGAAAAGTGGTGTCTTTTGCTAACGTGGTTAGCTAATAGATTTACATATTGTGTCTTCCCTGTAAAACATTTTAAAAATCGGACATGTTGGCTTGATTCACAAGATGTGTACCTTTCATATGCTGTATTGGACTTGTTAATGTGTGAAAGTTAAATATTTAAAAAAAAATATATCCTTTGAATTTCGCGCCCTGCACTTTGAGCTGGCTGTTGTCATAAGTGTACCGACGTCGGGCTGCACCCCAAACAGGTTAACAGACCGCACTGACTGAAACATTTAACAGGCCGCTCTGACTGAAACGTTTAACAAGCCTCTCTTTATTTACTTTCTTAAAATTGGCTCCATGGGAAACAAGGAGCCTGGAATAGAGAAAACACACGAGGACAGTTGAGGTGAGCCATCGCCCATGAATTAAGTCCTCAGCACAAGTACTTCCTGCGATATCAATCTACAGGTTTATTATTGCCAGTCCACATTTCGCAATATCGAAAAACAACGTAATTAAAAAGCATTTGACCTTTTTGAAGCGAATATCGAGAAATTACATTTATTTTATATTCCCTCTCCCCTTTTTTCTCCAAATAATGCTTTTCAGCAAATCGCTTCGCCCTGACAGCCCTGGGGAGATACCACCCTAATTAAATGTTAGATCTGCCAATTGTTTCATGGAGACAATGAGTGGAAGGAGGATGTTATGTGGGGAGAGACAATGCTGCAGGAGGAGGATGCTACTTGGGGAGAGACAACTCTGTGCTGTCAGCGGGCAGACGTGCGGGAGAACAGCGTGGCATTGGAGAGGAAAGACTGAGTGCCACTGCCACAGATTCAGGATCTCGCTAACATTGGAATTGCCTCTATCGATCTGCAGAGGCGAGAGAGCAGACAGATTTGAGGTTTAACATCCCCACTCATCGCTATCAGCACCTATCATCCGCTCTCAGTGTCGGCTCTTGTGTTCTTTTAAGGTGTCCGCATACATAGGTTCTGTTTGCTCTTAGCAGAACTCAGCTAGGGTTAGATCTTCGCTTGAAAGAATAAAAGAAAACAGCCACCATAGCAACAACATAGTCAGAAACACTTCCTCAAAATAGTCCAAATTAATCCAGAGATCTGTATCTAATTTTTATTGTATTTTATTTAACCTTTATTTTATCAGGGAGTCATACTGAGACCAAGGTCTATTTTACAGATGAGCCCTGAATTACAGAAAAAACACACATCAAAATAATTACAAAATTCAAGCAGAAAGAACAACATGGCAATAAAAAACAAAGCCATTCTTCAGCAATAAGGTCCTCAATCAGCTCTCTGAATTGCCCTAGAGTCACCAAAACATCACATTTAAGAACATTTTGAAGATTGTTCCATAAAATAGGTGCAAGAAAACAAAAAGCGGATTTACCTAACTCAGTAGAGACCATATAGATGATGTTGCCATAATCCAGGACCTATAGGAACGTTGACTGAATAATCTGCTTTTTACTATTTATCGAGAGGCAGGATCTCTTTCTATAGAAGAAGCCCATTTCTTTCTCAGCTTCTTAACTATCTCATCAATATACTTTTTAAAATACAGCTTTTCGTCTATCCAGATGCCCAGATATTTGTAAGCGGGTACACGATCAATATGGACACCATCCAAATTACATATGCTTAAATCATCAGTTATTTTTATGCGCTCTACAGACAACATATACTTAGTTTTACATATTTTCAATATTTAATTTCAGGTCAATAAAGTTAGTCATAATATATGCGTGAACTGTTCCGACTAGAAAGCAGGCGCAGACTTTACAGGTGCGTGGAACCAATGTCACCGTGTCTGATGTTCCACTGGGGAGTGCGACCACCACAGCCTCCCCTCCTCTCCTGTTCGATTTAGTCTGGATGCTCTGGTTCAAATGAACCAACATTGAACCTGAATCTCTTGTATTGTAATATTGTAATATTTGTTGAAAAAATGTACCGTTAAATGAAAATAACACAATTATCTTGGTATGATCTTGCAGGTGATGCTGTCCATATGGTTCTCCAGTAGACAGACAGATAGGCGTGTGCACGCGTGCACACACACATACACACACTCACACACACACTGACACAATCTGCAGAAGAAGGCTTTGTTTATAACCCTAAAACAAAAACTGCAACAGGAGTTTCTAGTCATTAAAGATTGCCCCAGGAGAAATGATCAAATTGAATAGAAAGAATGAATAGAAAGAAAATCTAAAATGGCCCCATCCATCTTCCATCAGAGCCATGACTCAGAGCCATGTCTCAGGGCCATATTAACCTCCACTGTGGCACCGTGGAGATTGAAGAAAAGGATAGAAGGTGTAAAACGCGGCTTAGGCACTGGGGGTGACTGGCATTTACATACAGCAGAAAATTGGATTTAACGCTGCATCACGACAACAATGACTGAAGATACTTGGATGTGTCAGCCCTCCCTAAAGCAGACCCAGCAACGGGAAGAGACGCCTTAAACTGCCTCATCTCAGCAGAGTATGAAATCAATCTGACCATGACAACTTCCTCTCAACACGCGTGACCCTTTATCCGGTTAGGAGGCGATGGGTAGGCCTGCCCGTAGGGGAGAGAGGAGGATGCCATCACAGTCTCTGTATTTCAGCCCTGCCGGGCATTGTCTGAGCTGGGATGCTGAAATACCCCAGGCCCAGACTGGCCTAAAGGTGCCATAGGGATGTCAGGGCTTGTTGGGAGGCTTTCACAGTAAGACGATGAGGACTAAATGATGCACCTTCAGGTACTGGACAATACAATAAAACAATATTTTTTTAAATGTTATTTGTAATATGTACTGACACTTTTAAACCCACTTTGTTAGTTTTTATAGTTTTATGTTTTTTCAAATTAATTTGCTTTTTGCAACTATTCTTTGCTCTTTACTTCGACAAGAGGAAGTCCTTGACCATCACATAATGACAATTTTGGAAAATATTTTCCCATTCAAGAAAATATCTAATTTGATGGAATACACGTTCAATGCTGTTCTAAAAAAAGTATACTCTATTCTTTGCTCCAAGAGGAAGTCCTTGACTGTCACAAAATTACAAAATTGGAAAATAGCTACACACACACACAAACACACACAGACACAAACACACAGACAAACACACACACACATAGACAAACACACAACGTTGACAGCTGAAGGAAAAATCCAATCAAATTTATGGAGTGTTTTCCTTATTAGTCGATGCCAAAATAAATGCTGGGGTTTAGGAGATACTGCTGTCGATGCCAAAGGCCAGAGAATGATACGGAAGTTGAGAAATAAGACCAGAGAGAGAAACCACACTCTATTTTCCTCAGGCTGCTGCACTGGCATGGAGTGTGTGTTGTAACACCAACAGTGATGTGTTTTGGGTAATTGGTCTTGTTGTGTTTGTATGGAAATCTCTGAGTGTGTGACAAGGCTAGATAGCTTCCAATGTTGTTCTGATCCACGCTTTAGGCCCGCAGCCAAAGTATTTTATCTCTTAATGCATTAGAGGGATCTTCCAATTAGCTGCAGCTCATAATACCCCCATTTCTGGTGGTTATGGCTTTGGGGGTAGAGGTAGTAGAGATGGGGAGGGTGGTGGGGGGACTCCTGTGGCTGGGGGCGCAGCTATAGTTCTGCTTGAGAGGTGAAATTAGGTGCTTATTGTGTGCGGTGTGGGGATTGCGCTGTTGCCGGGCTCCTGTTGTAAAGTTTGCTGATAAGGGGAACCCGGCCCTTGAGCATCCATTCTGCTCGGTATATTAACACTCCTTATCGGGCCCAGATAAAACCGTATGCCATTTGCCTTCGGTGGAATTAGCTCGTCTTCCTTGGCTAACCAGGAAGGTGGTGATTAACCTTTACACTGTCCAATATTCTCAGCAGACTTCAGCTTGCAGATTAGAGACTATTAGTTATGACCAACTAAATGAACCGCTCCCTCTCCCCGAGAGAGACAGGCCAGCTCCTGCCAGCACTGGGAGCTGTGTGCACTCTAAAGGGCCCAGTTCCAACTCACACGCTCAGGGACGGAGGATACACACACATTAAGAGCTGCATGTACAAATGTGGGAATAGAAACGTACACGCTCATCTGTTCCCTCATACACATTTGTATAACGTTCACGTGCACAGACCTTCATGTGCCCAGACCTTCACGTGCACAACATTATATGTCATTTTGCACGCCTACACTGCTGTTCAATTATTGTTCAAATGTCACCTGTATTACAACATATGCAAATATAATCATTGTTTTAGTGGGGGGAAAAACTCATTATTATGATAATTGTGTTTGTAGGTATTTTAGGCTATATTTAAATGATATCATAAGGAAAATAATGTGAAAATAAATCTGTTGTAAATCTGTTACTGTTATGGATTTTTCAATTTCCCCATCAAAATATAATACCGCTTGATGCTTAATATTCATTGTATATAGTAGGTCAATGGGATCACATGTTTTTTAAATTTTTTATTTCACCTTTATTTAACCAGGTGGGCCAGTTGGGAACAAGTTCTCATTTACAACTGCAACCTGGCCTAGATAAAGCAAAGCAGTGCGACACAAACAACAACACTGTCACGCCCTGACCTTAGAGATCCTTGTTATTCTCTATGTTTGGTTAGGTCAGGGTGTGATTTGGGTGGGCATTCTATGTTCTCTATTTCTTTGTGTTTGGCCGAGTGTGGTTCCCAATCAGAGGCAGCTGTCTTTCATTGTCTCTGTTTGGGGATCATACTTAGGCAGCCCTTTTTCCCTCCTTCAGTGTGGGATCTTGTCTTTGTTTGAGTGCATGTAGTTTGCACGACGAAGCTTTTTGTTCGTTGTATTGTTTATTGTTTTTCTTGGTGGAACATTTAAATAAAAGAAGTTGGGGTGGGTTGTCTATGTGTGTTTTTTCTATGTTGGGGTTTTGTGTTCGGCCTGGTATGATTCTCAATCAGAGGCAGCTGTCAATCGTTGTCCCTGATTGAGAATCATACTTAGGCAGCCTGGGTTTCACGTTTGGTTTGTGGGTGTTTGTTTCCTGTGTCAGTGTTTGTGCCACACGGGACTGTTACGGTTAGTTCTTTTGTTATTTTGTATTGTATCTTGTTTTCGTGGATATTAAAATCATGGAAACTTACCACTCTGCATATTGGTCCTCCGATCCTTCTTGCCTCTCCTCGTCCGAGGAGGAGGAAGAAATAGACTGCCGTTACAGAAACAACCACCACCAAAGGACCAAGCAGAGTGGTAAAGGACAGCAGCAGCAGCGGCAGAAGACACAGGACTCATGGACTTGGGAGGAGATTCTGGACGGCAAGGGACCCTGGGCTCAGCCAGGGGAATATCGCCGTCCCAAAGCAGAGTTGGAGGCAGCGAAGGCAAAGAGGCGCTGGTATGAGGAGGCAGCGCGGCGACGCGGTTGGAAGCCCGAGAGTCAGACCCAAACATTTCTTGGGGGGGGCACACGCGGAGTGTGGCTAAGCCAGGTAGGAGACCTGAGCCAACTCCCCATGCTTACCGTGGAGTGAGAGGGCGTCGTACTGGTCAGGCACCGTGTTATGCGGTGGAGCGCACGGTGTCCCCAGTACGCGTGCTTAGCCCAGTGCGGGCTATTCCACCTCGCCGCACTGGCCCGGGCTAGGTTGGTCATCGAGCCGGGTGCCATGAAGCCGGCTCAACGCATCTGGTCTCCAGTGCGTCTCCTCGGGCCGGCGTACATGGCACCAGCCTTATGTATGGTGTCCCCGGTTCGCCAGCATAGCCCAGTGCGGGCTATTCCACCTCGCCGCACTGGCAGGGCTACGGGGAACATTCAACCAGGTAAGGTTGGGCAGGCTTGGTGCTCAAGAGCTCTTGTACTCCTTCACGGTCCGGTATATCCGGTGCCACCTCCACGTACCAGTCCTCCGGTGGCAGCCCCCCGCAACAGGCTTTCTCTCCGGTTTCTCTCTACAGTTGCTCCCGCCTGTCCAGCGCTGCCAGAGCCTTCCTCTTCTCCAGCGCAGCCAGAGTCCCTCATCTGTCCAGCGCCGTCTGAGCTGCCTGCCTGCCCAGCGCCGTCTGAGCTGCCTGCCTGCCCAGCGCCGTCTGAGCTGCCTGCCTGCCCAGCGTCATCTGAGCCGCCCGTCTGTCCCGAGCCATTAGAGCCGTCCGTCAGTCAGGAGCCACTAGAGCCGTCCGTCAGTCAGGAGCTGCCAGAGCCGCCAGCCAGCCAGGAGCTGCCAGAGCCAGCCAGCCAGGAGCTGCCAGACGCCAGCCAGCCAGGAGCTGCCAGAGCCAGTCAGCCAGGACCTGCCAGAGCCGTCAGTCAGCCAGGACCTGCCAGAGCCGTCATTCAGCCAGGACCTGCCAGAGCCGTCATTCAGCCAGGATCTGCCAGAGCAAGCCAGCCAGGACCTGCCGGAGCTGTCAGTCAGCCAGGACCTGCCGGAGCCGTCAGTCAGCCAGGACCTGCCGGAGCCGTCAGTCAGCCGGGAGCTGCCAGAGCTGCCTGTCAAGCCGGCGAAGCTGGAATTGCCTTTTACTCCGGCGCTGCCGGAGTCGTCTTGCACTCAGGTGCTGCCGGAGTATCCTGTCCATTCGGGACCCAGGGCTAGGGTCCCCAGGCCAAGGTTGGCGGCGAGGATCGCCGCTCATAAGAGGCCACGGGGGCGGTTAAAGAAGTGGACAAAAACAATGGTGAAGTGGGGTCCACGTCCCGCGCCAGAGCCGCCACCGCGGACAGACGCCCACCCAGACCCTCCCCTAGAGTTTTAGGTGGTGCGTCCGGAGTCCGCACCTTGAGGGGGGGGGGGGGTTCTGTCACATTTCTGACCTTATTTCCCTTGTTTTGTATTTATTTAGTATGGTCAGGGCGTGAGTTGTGGTGGGTTGTCTATGTGTGTTTTTTCTATGTTGGGGTTTTGTGTTCGGCCTGGTATGATTCTCAATCAGAGGCAGCTGTCAATCGTTGTCCCTGATTGAGAATCATACTTAGGCAGCCTGGGTTTCACGTTTGGTTTGTGGGTGTTTGTTTCCTGTGTCAGTGTTTGTGCCACACGGGACTGTTACGGTTAGTTCTTTTGTTATTTTGTATTGTATCTTGTTTTCGTGGATATTGAAATCATGGAAACTTATCGCTCTGCATATTGGTCCTCCGATCCTTCTCGCCTCTCCTCGTCCGAGGAGGAGGAAGAAATAGACTGCCGTTACAGCCTACCACGCTGCACCTTGGTCTCCTTCCGACAACAGACGTTATAAACACAGAGTTACACGTGGAATAAGCAAACAGACAGTCAATAATACAATAGAAAAAGTATATATACAGTGTGTGCAAATGTGGTAGGATAAGGGAGGTAATGCAATAAATAGGCCGTAGTGGCAAAATAATTACAATATAGCAATTAAAAACTGGAGTGATAGATGTGCAGAAGACGAGTGTACAAGAAGAGATACTGGGGTGCAAAGGAGCTAAATAAATAAAATAAATAACAGTATGGGGATGAGTTAGTTGGATGGGCTATTTGCAAATGGGCTATGTACAGTCGCAGTGATCTGTGAGCTGCTGTGACAGCTGGTGCTTAAAGCTAGTGAGGGAGATATGAGTCTCCAGGTTCAGTGATTTTTGCAGTTCGTTCCAGTCATTGGTAGCAGACAACTGGAAGGAAAGGCGGCCGAAGAAGGAATTGGCTTTGGGGGTGACCAGTGAAATATCCCTGCTGGAGCACGTGCTATGTGTGGGTGCTGCTATGGTGACCAGTGAGCTTAGATAAGGCGGGGCTTTACCTAGCAAAGAGTTATAGATGACCGGGAGCCAGTGTGTTTGGCGATGAGTATGAAGCGAGGGCCAGCAAACGAGAGCATACAGGTCGCGGTGATGGGTAGTATATGGGGCTTTGGTGACAAAACGGATGGCACTGTGATAGACTGCATCCAATTTGCTGAGTAGAGTGTTGGAGGCTATTTTGTAAATGACATCGCAGAAGTCAAGGATTGGTAGGATAGTCAGTTTTACGAGGGTATGTTTGGCAGCATGAGTGAAGGATGCATTGTTGCAAAATGTACTAGTAGGTCTATGAGATCACATGTACTAGTGTGTCTATGGGATCTCATGTACTATTATGTCCCAGATGCAGACACAGGAGGTGGATAGTTCGGTTCTCAGAATATTTATGATAACAAAGGAGCAGGCGAAGGGCAGGTCAAGGACAGGCAGAGGTTTGTAATCCAAGGCAGAGACAATCAGGGACAGAACGGAAGGCAGGCTCAGGGTCAGGGCAGGCAGAAAGGTCAGAAAGGAAGACCAGAAAACAAGAACTTGAGAACAGGAGAAACGGGAAACACGCTGGTAAGACCTGACAAGACAAGACGAACTGGCAACAGACAAACAGAAAAGCAGGTGTAAGTACACAGGGCATAATGGGGAAAATAGTAGACACCTGGTGGGGGGTGGAGACAAGCACAAGACAGATGAAACAGATCAGGGTGTGACCCTCTTTGCCACAAAATTAATGTCAGCCAAAATTGTTTCATTTGCTACGGGACACAAGGGTCTGTCTGAAGACCCCAGACCGAAATTAGCTGTGGAAATCCTGAATGAAATGGAAAACATCACAGTTGAGTGGATTTCTGATGGAAGAGTAGAGAATGAAGAAAGTGGAGGAGGATAAAGAGGTGAAGCTTCACTCCTGCCTATAGTTCTTGGAGGCTGTTTGCCAAAAGAACGGGGCTGCTATTGACAGGAAACAATGTGAAAGGACCCATAGTTGGTCCCGTGTGGCTCAGTTGGTAGAGCATGGTGCTTGCAACACCAGGGTTGTGGGTTTGATTCCCATGGGAGACAATTATTGAAAAGTATGAACATTTATGCAGTCACTACCGTAAGTAATTTTGTAGCATCTGCTAAATGATTACAGTCTAAATGTAGGGACAATATAAAAGGAGTGTTTGTGCGTGTTCACTAGAGAGATAACTGTGTAGTGGCTGTAGGGTAAAGAGCTGTGGAGCACACACTGCCATTCTGTCTGCACGCATGCACATTAAGCAATCACATCTGGGACGGATTGACAAGAGATGCGATGAGGCGATTCACAAAACCTGCGGATGACTGCAGCAGCCTCAGTGCTGAAGGCACTGCAGATATGATATTGTTATCCATACTACTGTTCATATTGTTATCCATACTACTGTTCATATTGTTATCCACACTACTGTTCATATTGTTATCCATACTACTGTTCATATTGTTATCCATACTACTGTTCATATTGTTATCCATACTACTGTTCATATTGTTATCCATACTACTGTTCATGTTGTTATCCATACTACTGTTCATGTTGTTATCCATACTACTGTTCATATTGTTATCCATACTACTGTTCATATTGTTATCCATACTACTGTTCATATTGTTATCCATACTACTGTTCATATTGTTATCCATACCACTGTTCATATTGTTATCCATACTACTGTTCATAGTGTTATCCATACTACTGTTCATGTTGTTATCCATACTACTGTTCATAGTGTTATCCATACTACTGTTCATATTGTTATCCATAGTAATGTTCATATTGTTATCCATACTACTTATCATATTGTTATCCATACTACTGTTCATATTGTTATCCATACTACTGTTCATATTGTTATCCAAACTACTGTTCATATTGTTATCCATACTACTGTTCATATTGTTATCCATAATACTGTTCATATTGTTATCCATACTACTGTTCATATTGTTATCCATACTACTGTTCATATTGTTATCCATACTACTGTTCATAGTGTTATCCATACTACTGTTCATATTGTTATCCATACTACTGTTCATATTGTTATCCATACTACTGTTCATATTGTTATCCATACTACTGTTCATATTGTTATCCATACTACTGTTCATATTGTTATCCATACTACTGTTCATAGTGTTATCCATACTACTGTTCATATTGTTATCCACACTACTGTTCATATTGTTATCCATAATACTGTTCATATTGTTATCCACACTACTGTTCATATTGTTATCCATACTACTGTTCATATTGTTATCCATACTACTGTTCATATTGTTATCCATACTACTGTTCATATTGTTATCCACACTACTGTTCATATTGTTATCCACACTACTGTTCATATTGTTATCCATACTACTGTTCATAGTGTTATCCATACTACTGTTCATATTGTTATCCATACTACTGTTCATATTGTTATCCATACTACTGTTCATATTGTTATCCACACTACTGTTCATATTGTTATCCATAATACTGTTCATATTGTTATCCACACTACTGTTCATATTGTTATCCATACTACTGTTCATATTGTTATCCATACTACTGTTCATATTGTTATCCATACTACTGTTCATATTGTTATCCACACTACTGTTCATATTGTTATCCATACTACTGTTCATATTGTTATCCATAATACTGTTATTATTGTTATCCATACTACTGTTCATAGTGTTATCCATACTACTATTCATGTTGTTATCCATACTACTGTTCATATTGTTATCCATACTACTGTTCATATTGTTATCCATACTACTGTTCATATTGTTATCCATACTACTGTTCATATTGTTATCCATACCACTGTTCATATTGTTATCCATACTACTGTTCATATTGCTATCCACACTACTGTTCATAGTGATATCCATACTACTGTTCATATTGTTATCCATACTACTGTTCATATTGTTATCCATAATACTGTTCATATTGTTATCCATACTACTGTTCATATTGTTATCCATACTACTGTTCATATTGTTATCCATACTACTGTTCATAGTGTTATCCATACTACTGTTCATATTGTTATCCATACTACTGTTCATATTGTTATCCATACTACTGTTCATATTGTTATCCATACTACTGTTCATATTGTTATCCATACTACTGTTCATATTGTTATCCATAATACTGTTCATAGTGTTATCCATACTACTGTTCATATTGTTATCCATACTACTGTTCATATTGTTATCCACACTACTGTTCATATTGTTATCCATAATACTGTTCATATTGTTATCCACACTACTGTTCATATTGTTATCCATACTACTGTTCATATTGTTATCCATACTACTGTTCATATTGTTATCCATACTACTGTTCATATTGTTATCCACACTACTGTTCATATTGTTATCCAAACTACTGTTCATATTGTTATCCATACTACTGTTCATATTGTTATCCATAATACTGTTCATATTGTTATCCATACTACTGTTCATATTGTTATCCATACTACTGTTCATATTGTTATCCATACTACTGTTCATAGTGTTATCCATACTACTGTTCATATTGTTATCCATACTACTGTTCATATTGTTATCCATACTACTGTTCATATTGTTATCCATACTACTGTTCATATTGTTATCCATACTACTGTTCATATTGTTATCCATAATACTGTTCATAGTGTTATCCATACTACTGTTCATATTGTTATCCATACTACTGTTCATATTGTTATCCACACTACTGTTCATATTGTTATCCATAATACTGTTCATATTGTTATCCACACTACTGTTCATATTGTTATCCATACTACTGTTCATATTGTTATCCATACTACTGTTCATATTGTTATCCATACTACTGTTCATATTGTTATCCACACTACTGTTCATATTGTTATCCATACTACTGTTCATATTGTTATCCATAATACTGTTATTATTGTTATCCATACTACTGTTCATAGTGTTATCCATACTACTATTCATGTTGTTATCCATACTACTGTTCATATTGTTATCCATACTACTGTTCATATTGTTATCCATAATACTGTTCATATTGTTATCCATACTACTGTTCATATTGTTATCCATACCACTGTTCATATTGTTATCCATACTACTGTTCATAGTGTTATCCATACTACTATTCATGTTGTTATCCATACTACTGTTCATATTGTTATCCATACTACTGTTCATATTGTTATCCATAGTAATGTTCATATTGTTATCCATACTACTTATCATATTGTTATCCACACTACTGTTCATATTGTTATCCATACTACTGTTCATATTGTTATCCATACTACTGGTCATATTGTTATCCATAGTACTGTTCATATTGTTATCCACACTACTGTTCATATTGTTATCCATACTACTGTTCATATTGTTATCCATACTACTGTTCATATTGTTATCCATACTACTGTTCATATTGTTATCCATACTACTGTTCATATTGTTATCCATACTACTGTTCATATTGTTATCCATACCACTGTTCATATTGTTATCCATAGTACTGTTTATATTGTTATCCATAGTAATGTTCATATTGTTATCCATACAACTGTTCATATTGTTATCCATACTACTGTTCATATTGTTATCCATACTACTGTTCATATTGTTATCCATACTACTGTTATTATTGTTATCCATACTACTGTTCATATTGTTATCCATACTACTGTTCATGTTGTTATCCATACTACTGTTCATATTGTTATCCATACTACTGTTCATATTGTTATCCATACTACTGTTCATATTGTTATCCATACTACTGTTCATATTGTTATCCATACTACTGTTCATATTGTTATCCATACTACTGTTCATATTGTTATCCATAATACTGTTCATATTGTTATCCATACTACTGTTCATATTGTTATCCATACCACTGTTCATATTGTTATCCATACCACTGTTCATATTGTTATCCATACTACTGTTCATAGTGTTATCCATACTACTATTCATGTTGTTATCCATACTACTGTTCATATTGTTATCCATACTACTGTTCATATTGTTATCCATAGTAATGTTCATATTGTTATCCATACTACTTATCATATTGTTATCCATACTACTGTTCATATTGTTATCCATACTACTGTTCATATTGTTATCCATAATACTGTTCATATTGTTATCCATACTACTGATCATATTGTTATCCATAATACTGTTCATATTGTTATCCATACTACTGTTCATGTTGTTATCCATACCACTGTTCATGTTGTTATCCATACCACTGTTCATATTGTTATCCATACCACTGTTCATTTTGTTATCCATACTACTGTTCATATTGTTATCCAAACTACTGTTCATATTGTTATCCATACCACTGTTCATATTGTTATCCATACTACTGTTCATAGTGTTATCCATACCACTGTTCATATTGGTATCCATACTACTGTTCATATTGTTATCCATACTACTGTTCATATTGTTATCCATACTACTGTTCATATTGTTATCCATACTACTGTTCATATTGTTATCCATAATACTGTTCATATTGTTATCCATAATACTGTTCATATTGTTATCCATACTACTGATCATATTGTTATCCATAATACTGTTCATATTGTTATCCATACTACTGTTCATGTTGTTATCCATACCACTGTTCATATTGTTATCCATACCACTGTTCATTTTGTTATCCATACTACTGTTCATATTGTTATCCAAACTACTGTTCATATTGTTATCCATACCACTGTTCATATTGTTATCCATACTACTGTTCATAGTGTTATCCATACCACTGTTCATATTGGTATCCATACTACTGTTCATATTGCTATCCATACTACTGTTCATATTGTTATCCATACTACTGTTCATATTGGTATCCATACTACTGTTCATATTGTTATCCATACTACTGTTCATAGTGTTATCCATACCACTGTTCATAGTGTTATCCATACCACTGTTCATATTGTTATCCATACTACTGTTCATATTGTTATCCATACTACTGTTCATATTGTTATCCATACTACTGTTCATATTGTTATCCATACTACTGTTCATATTGTTATCCATACTACTGTTCATAGTGTTATCCATACTACTGTTCATATTGTTATCCATACTACTGTTCATATTGTTATCCATACTACTGTTCATAGTGTTATCCATACCACTGTTCATATTGTTATCCATACTACTGTTCATATTGTTATCCATACTACTGTTCATATTGTTATCCAAACTACTGTTCATATTGTTATCCATACTACTGTTCATATTGTTATCCATACTACTGTTCATAGTGTTATCCATACTACTGTTCATAGTGTTATCCATACCACTGTTCATATTGTTATCCATACTACTGTTCATATTGTTATCCATACTACTGTTCATATTGTTATCCATACTACTTATCATATTGTTATCCATACTACTGTTCATATTGTTATCCATACTACTGTTCATATTGTTATCCATACTACTGTTCATATTGTTATCCATACTACTGTTCATATTGTTATCCATACTACTGTTCATGTTGATATCCATACTACTGTTCATGTTGATATCCATACTACTGTTCATATTGTTATCCATACCACTGTTCATATTGTTATCCATACTACTGTTCATATTGTTATCCATACTACTGTTCATATTGTTATCCATACCACTGTTCATATTGTTATCCATACTACTGTTCATATTGTTATCCACAGTACTGTTCATATTGTTATCCATATTACTGTTCATATTGTTATCCATACTACTGTTCATATTGTTATCCATACCACTGTTCATATTGTTATCCATACTACTGTTCATATTGTTATCCATACTACTGTTCATATTGTTATCCATAATACTGTTCATATTGTTATCCATACTACTGTTCATATTGTTATCCATACTACTGTTCATATTGTTATCCATACTACTGTTCATATTGTTATCCACACTACTGTTCATATTGTTATCCATACTACTGTTCATATTGTTATCCATAATACTGTTCATATTGTTATCCATACTACTGTTCATAGTGTTATCCATACTACTATTCATGTTGTTATCCATACTACTGTTCATATTGTTATCCATACTACTGTTCATATTGTTATCCATAATACTGTTCATATTGTTATCCATACTACTGTTCATATTGTTATCCATACCACTGTTCATATTGTTATCCATACTACTGTTCATAGTGTTATCCATACTACTATTCATGTTGTTATCCATACTACTGTTCATATTGTTATCCATACTACTGTTCATATTGTTATCCATAGTAATGTTCATATTGTTATCCATACTACTTATCATATTGTTATCCATACTACTGTTCATATTGTTATCCATACTACTGTTCATATTGTTATCCATACTACTGTTCATATTGTTATCCATACTACTGTTCATATTGTTATCCACACTACTGTTCATATTGTTATCCATACTACTGTTCATATTGTTATCCATACTACTGTTCATATTGTTATCCATACTACTGTTCATATTGTTATCCATACTACTGTTCATATTGTTATCCATACTACTGTTCATATTGTTATCCATACTACTGTTCATATTGTTATCCATACCACTGTTCATATTGTTATCCATACTACTGTTCATATTGTTATCCATACTACTGTTCATATTGTTATCCATAATACTGTTCATATTGTTATCCATACTACTGATCATATTGTTATCCATAATACTGTTCATATTGTTATCCATACTACTGTTCATGTTGTTATCCATACCACTGTTCATGTTGTTATCCATACCACTGTTCATATTGTTATCCATACCACTGTTCATTTTGTTATCCATACTACTGTTCATATTGTTATCCAAACTACTGTTCATATTGTTATCCATACCACTGTTCATATTGTTATCCATACTACTGTTCATAGTGTTATCCATACCACTGTTCATATTGGTATCCATACTACTGTTCATATTGTTATCCATACTACTGTTCATATTGTTATCCATACTACTGTTCATATTGTTATCCATACTACTGTTCATATTGTTATCCATAATACTGTTCATATTGTTATCCATACTACTGTTCATATTGTTATCCATACTACTGTTCATATTGTTATCCATACTACTGTTCATATTGGTATCCATACTACTGTTCATATTGTTATCCATACTACTGTTCATAGTGTTATCCATACCACTGTTCATAGTGTTATCCATACCACTGTTCATATTGTTATCCATACTACTGTTCATATTGTTATCCATACTACTGTTCATATTGTTATCCATACTACTGTTCATATTGTTATCCATACTACTGTTCATATTGTTATCCATACTACTGTTCATATTGTTATCCATACTACTGTTCATATTGTTATCCATACTACTGTTCATATTGTTATCCATACTACTGTTCATGTTGATATCCATACTACTGTTCATGTTGATATCCATACTACTGTTCATATTGTTATCCATACCACTGTTCATATTGTTATCCATACTACTGTTCATATTGTTATCCATACTACTGTTCATATTGTTATCCATACCACTGTTCATATTGTTATCCATACTACTGTTCATATTGTTATCCACAGTACTGTTCATATTGTTATCCATATTACTGTTCATATTGTTATCCATACTACTGTTCATATTGTTATCCATACCACTGTTCATATTGTTATCCATACTACTGTTCATATTGTTATCCACAGTACTGTTCATATTGTTATCCATATTACTGTTCATATTGTTATCCATACCACTGTTCATATTGTTATCCATACTACTGTTCATATTGTTATCCATACTACTTATCATATTGTTATCCATACTACTGTTCATATTGTTATCCATACCACTGTTCATATTGTTATCCATACCACTGTTCATATTGTTATCCATACTACTGTTCATATTGTTATCCATACTACTGTTCATATTGTTATCCATACTACTTATCATATTGTTATCCATACTACTGTTCATATTGTTATCCATACTACTGTTCATATTGTTATCCATACTACTTATCATATTGTTATGCATACTACTGTTCATATTGTTATCCATACCACTGTTCATGTTGTTATCCATACCACTGTTCATATTGTTATCCATACTACTGTTCATATTGTTATCCATACCACTGTTCATATTGTTATCCATACTACTGTTCATATTGTTATCCATTCTACTGTTCATATTGTTATCCATACTACTGTTCATATTGTTATCCATAATACTGTTCATATTGTTATCCACACTACTGTTCATATTGTTATCCATACTACTGTTCATATTGTTATCCATACTACTGTTCATAGTGTTATCCATACTACTGTTCATATTGTTATCCACACTACTGTTCATATTGTTATCCATACTACTGTTCATATTGTTATCCATAATACTGTTCATATTGTTATCCATACTACTGTTCATAGTGTTATCCATACTACTGTTCATAGTGTTATCCACACTACTATTCATGTTGTTATCCATACTACTGTTCATATTGTTATCCATACTACTGTTCATATTGTTATCCATAATACTGTTCATATTGTTATCCATACTACTGTTCATATTGTTATCCATACCACTGTTCATATTGTTATCCATACTACTGTTCATAGTGTTATCCATACTACTATTCATGTTGTTATCCATACTACTGTTCATATTGTTATCCATACTACTGTTCATATTGTTATCCATAGTAATGTTCATATTGTTATCCATACTACTTATCATATTGTTATCCATACTACTGTTCATATTGTTATCCATACTACTGTTCATATTGTTATCCATACTACTGTTCATATTGTTATCCATACTACTGATCATATTGTTATCCATAATACTGTTCATATTGTTATCCATACTACTGTTCATGTTGTTATCCATACCACTGTTCATATTGTTATCCATACCACTGTTCATTTTGTTATCCATACTACTGTTCATATTGTTATCCAAACTACTGTTCATATTGTTATCCATACCACTGTTCATATTGTTATCCATACTACTGTTCATAGTGTTATCCATACCACTGTTCATATTGGTATCCATACTACTGTTCATATTGTTATCCATACTACTGTTCATATTGTTATCCATACTACTGTTCATATTGTTATCCATACTACTGTTCATATTGTTATCCATACTACTGTTCATAGTGTTATCCATACCACTGTTCATATTGTTATCCATACTACTGTTCATATTGTTATCCATACTACTGTTCATATTGTTATCCATACTAGTGTTCATATTGTTATCCATACTACTGTTCATATTGTTATCCATACTACTGTTCATAGTGTTATCCATACTACTGTTCATAGTGTTATCCATACTACTGTTCATATTGTTATCCATACTACTGTTCATAGTGTTATCCATACCACTGTTCATATTGTTATCCATACTACTGTTCATATTGTTATCCATACTACTGTTCATATTGTTATCCAAACTACTGTTCATATTGTTATCCATACTACTGTTCATATTGTTATCCATACCACTGTTCATATTGTTATCCATACTACTGTTCATGTTGATATCCATACTACTGTTCATGTTGATATCCATACTACTGTTCATATTGTTATCCATACTACTGTTCATATTGTTATCCATACTACTGTTCATATTGTTATCCATACTACTGTTCATATTGTTATCCATACTACTGTTCATATTGTTATCCATACTACTGTTCATATTGTTATCCACAGTACTGTTCATATTGTTATCCATATTACTGTTCATATTGTTATCCATACCACTGTTCATATTGTTATCCATACTACTGTTCATATTGTTATCCATACTACTTATCATATTGTTATCCATACTACTGTTCATATTGTTATCCATACCACTGTTCATATTGTTATCCATACCACTGTTCATATTGTTATCCATACCACTGTTCATATTGTTATCCATACTACTGTTCATATTGTTATCCATACTACTTATCATATTGTTATCCATACTACTGTTCATATTGTTATCCATACTACTGTTCATATTGTTATCCATACTACTTATCATATTGTTATGCATACTACTGTTCATATTGTTATCCATACCACTGTTCATGTTGTTATCCATACCACTGTTCATATTGTTATCCATACTACTGTTCATATTGTTATCCATACCACTGTTCATATTGTTATCCATACTATTGTTCATATTGTTATCCATTCTACTGTTCATATTGTTATCCATACTACTGTTCATATTGTTATCCATAATACTGTTCATATTGTTATCCACACTACTGTTCATATTGTTATCCATACTACTGTTCATATTGTTATCCATACTACTGTTCATAGTGTTATCCATACTACTGTTCATATTGTTATCCACACTACTGTTCATATTGTTATCCATACTACTGTTCATATTGTTATCCATAATACTGTTCATATTGTTATCCATACTACTGTTCATAGTGTTATCCACACTACTATTCATGTTGTTATCCATACTACTGTTCATATTGTTATCCATACTACTGTTCATATTGTTATCCATAATACTGTTCATATTGTTATCCATACTACTGTTCATATTGTTATCCATACCACTGTTCATATTGTTATCCATACTACTGTTCATAGTGTTATCCATACTACTATTCATGTTGTTATCCATACTACTGTTCATATTGTTATCCATACTACTGTTCATATTGTTATCCATAGTAATGTTCATATTGTTATCCATACTACTTATCATATTGTTATCCATACTACTGTTCATATTGTTATCCATACTACTGTTCATATTGTTATCCATACTACTGTTCATATTGTTATCCATACTACTGATCATATTGTTATCCATAATACTGTTCATATTGTAATCCATACTACTGTTCATGTTGTTATCCATACCACTGTTCATATTGTTATCCATACCACTGTTCATTTTGTTATCCATACTACTGTTCATATTGTTATCCAAACTACTGTTCATATTGTTATCCATACCACTGTTCATATTGTTATCCATACTACTGTTCATATTGTTATCCATACTACTGTTCATAGTGTTATCCATACTACTGTTCATATTGTTATCCATACTACTGTTCATATTGTTATCCATACTACTGTTCATAGTGTTATCCATACCACTGTTCATATTGTTATCCATACTACTGTTCATATTGTTATCCATACTACTGTTCATATTGTTATCCAAACTACTGTTCATATTGTTATCCATACTACTGTTCATATTGTTATCCATACCACTGTTCATATTGTTATCCATACTACTGTTCATGTTGATATCCATACTACTGTTCATGTTGATATCCATACTACTGTTCATATTGTTATCCATACCACTGTTCATATTGTTATCCATACTACTGTTCATATTGTTATCCATACTACTGTTCATATTGTTATCCATACCACTGTTCATATTGTTATCCATACTACTGTTCATATTGTTATCCACAGTACTGTTCATATTGTTATCCATATTACTGTTCATATTGTTATCCATACTACTGTTCATATTGTTATCCATACCACTGTTCATATTGTTATCCATACCACTGTTCATATTGTTATCCATACTACTGTTCATATTGTTATCCATACTACTGTTCATATTGTTATCCATACTACTTATCATATTGTTATCCATACTACTGTTCATATTGTTATCCATACTACTGTTCATATTGTTATCCATACTACTTATCATATTGTTATCCATACTACTGTTCATATTGTTATCCATACCACTGTTCATGTTGTTATCCATACCACTGTTCATATTGTTATCCATACTACTGTTCATATTGTTATCCATACTACTGTTCATATTGTTATCCATACTACTTATCATATTGTTATCCATACTACTGTTCATATTGTTATCCATACTACTGTTCATATTGTTATCCATACTACTGTTCATGTTGATATCCATACTACTGTTCATGTTGATATCCATACTACTGTTCATATTGTTATCCATACTACTGTTCATATTGTTATCCATACCACTGTTCATATTGTTATCCATACTACTGTTCATAGTGTTATCCATACTACTGTTCATAGTGTTATCCATACTACTATTCATGTTGTTATCCATACCACTGTTCATATTGTTATCCATACTACTGTTCATATTGTTATCCATACTACCGTTCATATTGTTATCCATACTACCGTTCATATTGTTATCCATACTACTGTTCATATTGTTATCCATACTACTGTTCATGTTGTTATCCATACTACTGTTCATATTGTTATCCATACTACTGTTCATATTGTTATCCATACTACTGTTCATGTTGTTATCCATACTACTGTTCATGTTGTTATCCATACTACTGTTCATATTGTTGTCCATACCTTCATAGACCTCTGGTATGTTTTCTCCAAAGACCTCTGGTATGTTTTTTCTTCAAGACCTCTGGTATGGTTTTCTTCATAGACTTTCGGTATGGTTTTCTTCAAGTCCTCTGGCATGGTTCTCCATAGACCTCTGGTATGGTTTTCTTCATAGACTCTGGCATGGTTTTCGTCATAGACCTCTGGTATGGTTTTCCGTCATAGACCTCTGTATGGTTTCTCATAGCCTCTGGTATGTTTTCTTCATAGACCGTCTGGTATGGATTTCTTCATAGCCTCTGCGGGTTTTCTTCATAGACCTCTGGTATTGTTTTCTCCAGACCTTGGTTATGATTTTTCTCATAGACCTCTGGTATGTTTTTCTTCATAGACCTCTGTTGTATGATTTTCTCATAGACCCGGTATGTTTTTCTTCATAGACCTCTGGTATGTTTTTCTCAATAGACCTCTGGTATGTTTTTCTTCATAGACCTCTGGTATGTTTTTCTTCATAGACCTCTGGTATGGTTTTCTTCATAGACCTCTGGCATGGTTTTCGTCATAGACCTCTGGTATGGTTTTCGTCATAGACCTCTGGCATGGTTTTCTTCATAGACCTCTGTTATGCATTTCGTCATAGACCTCTGGTATGGTTTTCTTCATAGACCTCTGGCATGGTTTTCGTCATAGACCTCTGGTATGGTTTTCTCCATAGACCTCTGGTATGGTTTTCTCCATAGACCTCTGGTATGGTTTTCTTCATAGACCTCTGGTATTTTTTTCTTCATAGACCTCTGGTATGATTTTCTCAATAGACCTCTGGTATGTTTTTCTTCATAGACCTCTGGTTGATGGTTTTCTTCATAGACCTCTGGTATGTTTTTTCTTCTGGTATGTTTTTTCTTC